>NW_021604912.1:528396-540089 GCF_004785775.1 Grammomys surdaster | reverse complement strand
TCTTCTTCTTCTTCTTCTTCTTCTTCTTCTTCTTCTTCTCCTCCTCCTCCTCCTCCTCCTCCTCCTCCTCCTTCTTCTTCTTCTTCCTCTTGGTTTGGGGCAAGAGATTATGATTTTTAAAGCTCTAGTAGAAATAAAAATGTAGAATACTGCTGAATGTTTGGTAGATTAGGCCATCGAAGAAATAAATCTGTAGAGTATAAAATGGCAGTGTGGAGTTCATTGGTGTCAATACACACAGATTTGAACTTTCACAGGAAGGAATTATCAGCAAGGTTAACTTACGTCCCTTTGGTGTTTCGACCATGACTCTGTGAGTTCTTGTGTTTGGCTGTGAGTGTGACTTGTTTTTGCACATGTGTATTAACACATCAACATGAAATTATCATTACAAATTGTCTGAAGTACAGTAAAATGAATTATTTTCTCTAACCATTTTTACTTTTATTGTAATTTGTTATTTCCTTAAATGAGGAATGTTGAAAGTTTCTTTTAATTTTATACATCAAATATAAACATGAGATGCTTCAAAAATAAATGAACAGATTCTCATTTAACTGTTATCTAGATTTAAAAATGATTACATCATAATGTGATTCTTAAACTTTTGTTGGGAACGACCAACTCCCCACTAAATTAAGACTTTTCCTTTTGTGCTTCTTCGTAACTCAGAAGGACTCACCACATTCAGCCTATGGCTTACTGTTTTTGAATAGCATGGCTTTAAGTCTTTCTATAAAACCCCTATAATCAATAGTCTTACTATAAAAACAGTATATTTTAATGATAATTGTATGGCTATCACACGGTCATAACATGAGTCTTCTATAAAATATAACCATCAGGGTGTCATCTGATTAGTACAGACTAGTATTCTGAGTTCAGTATGAGCCCTGGGGGGCTGGCAATGACCTACCACTCAGGGTACCTGTGAATAGATATGAAAACCACATGAGACATATGGGTTAGGTTTCGTGTCTCTGCTATAGAAACTCTGAAAGATATAATCATCTAGGTTGTGAAGGCTTGGGTTGCCCACTGGTCCTCACATAGCCTGTGTCAAAAGAGTCATTTGTTCTAGAAACTTGGATAATATCAGATACCAGAAGCTGCTGATGTGCGGCACAGTTTTAAAAAGTATTACTCCCCTCTTAGCTACTTGGAGTCCAGTGACTTTCTGAAGACTCAGTAACCATAGTAGCAAAGTCCTCTTCACAGCTGCACATAGCAGCAGAGCAGAAAACAAAAGGAGATAACTACAAGATATCCAAGGGAAGAATGAAGATGCTCACGGTGATGACTTCAGCCTCTAACTGTTCTCTGAGATCATCTGAAGCTATTCTTGGAGAACCATAAAATGCTCAAGGAAAGAGACAACTCTTCAAGAACAGAAAAGAGGTTAAAGGTGTTGTTGGTGAGTAGAAACAAGAACGGATACAAGAGTTTCACAGCTTTGTTCAATAAGCACTCTGTGCAAGGCCGATGCTAGTTTCTAAAGAAACTAATGGTGACAGCTAAAGCATACAGTCTGTGCTTTCATGGAGCCATCGTAGGGGTTATGAGGAAATTGTGACAAGGTCGTGAGATAAGAACATTATGAGGGAGGAAACAACATTACATGTGGTGACCCAAGAAGACACTGTAGACCAAAGTTAAGCTAATAGATGACAAGAAGAAAGCAGCCATGCAAACAAAGCTTGGACTCGGAGGGAACAGCGAATTTGGAGGCTGGGAGAGATATTTAGGCTGCTAGGTTTCAGAACTAAAAAATGCTCCAGGGGCTGTAGATCTTTGGCAAAGTCATTCAATAAGGTAAGCAAAAAAATCTAACAGGAGAAGTAAAATTTAGTTTTCACTAAAATTAGAATGGTTGTTACTTTTAACATGAGAGTTCAATATGTCAGAGAAGCTCAGAATATTTAGCTGGTAGGATATTATTCTCACATACAGAGAAACATATCCTTTATTTTCTTTCTTTGGAGACTGGTCTTACTATGCAGGACTGACTGGCCTAGAACTCTCAGCGTGGAGAATGCTGCCTAAATTTCAGAGAAACCTTACTGCCTCTCCCAACTTCTGGACTACAAGCACGTGTCACCACATCCAGCTAAGGACCTTCATTATTGCACAGCTGAAAAGTGCAAACTAGGAAAAGAACCATGATCATGGGTTTAGAGTTCAGAAAGTTTTTAATAAAAACTCAAACTTTGCTTTCATTGGTTTGTCACTTTTTCAGAGTATCAATTTCATCATCTGAAACTGAAGATAATAAACATAATCACTTTTTGTATCCTTACCACAAAGGGCTGTTGCATGGAAAAATTAGTCATACATTAACACTCTATAAGCAGTTCATTACTTCAAAATATGTAAATCATTATATCAAGTGAGCCAATTTATAGAATAGATTGTTCTGGAATTTGATTCTGATGAAAAATGATTCTTTATGTTTCTGGTACAATAATCACATCTAGACAACATTGGTCTCCTTGTTAATTGGGCACATTATTCAAGTAATACAAAATTTGCTTTATTTCCATCTGTATTGGATTATATTTCATCACATATAGGCTTTAAAATTAGACCTAAACTGGATTCTCAGGTAATTTTGAGTTCTCTGAAAATGAATGTTCCAAGTACTGAACACATCCTTCCTTACCGCCACCTTTCTTTTACTTTCTTTCTTTCCTTTTGTAGATTACAATATAATTACATCATTTCCTCCTTTCTCTTCCTCCCTTCAAACTCTGCCACATACCCTTCCTTGTTCTCCTTCAAATTCATGGCCTCTTTTTTCATTGCTACATGCATATGCATATATTTTTCTCCTAAATATATTGTGCTCATTCTGTATAATGCCACCTCTGTGTATGTTTTCAGAGCTCATTTCTCAGAACTGAATAACCAGTTTTTGTGTTCTTGCCTGGGGAGGACTATTTCTTGCTCTTTCAGCATCTGTAGTTGTGTAGGGGTGAAGCCTTGTGGGCTTTTCCCTGTCCACTACGGTGTGTCTATTTTCATCCTTGTTCAGGTCGTGCTTAGGCAGGCATGCTTGTGTGACAGTATGGGTATTGCTTCTGATATTATTAGGCAGCACAGATTCACAGAAAGCTCCTTGGTCCTCTAGATCTTAAAGTCTTTCCTCTCCTCTTCTGTATAGTTTCCTGAACCTTGGTTGTCTTTATCTCTTTCATATATATCAGTATGTGTCTGTATACACACATATGCGATATATATATATAGTGGTTTTGTTAGCATTAAACTATCAAGCCATTAATTCTTGACCATCAATCCTATTTTCAATCACTGTCAAAATCTCTCACTTTTTTTGTCACATATAGTAAACTTAGAAACTTACTCTCTCCCATTTGCTGAGACCTATCTTTATTTAGAAAGCCATTCATTCCTTTCATAGAGGAGCAATAACTGAAATATTTCTTGAGCATTCACTATGTGCTAGGCATAGTTTTAAGGCTCTTACTATATAAAGACTGAAGGTGGTACTATTAGTATCCACTGTTTACAGAAGGAGAAGCCAAAGTATCTATTTGAGCATCTATTCCAAGACTTCATATTTACTTTTCCTAGAAAGAAGTGAACAAATATTTGCTTACCCTAGACAGGAATGAACGACAGGCCAAAGTAATAGTTCTACTTCAGTCCAGTTTAGTGAACCAATGAATATACTAAAGTATTTTATAAGAGAATGAACGGCTCAAGAAACTGCATTACCAAAGAACCTACCCTAGTATAGGTGACAACTCACAAAAACTGCATAAAAGCATTGTGTTTCTCCCAGTTAAGTTATTTTTTCCACATCCTATGCACTCTTGAATCCTGGGAGACCACAAATAGCTGGGGAGGAATGCTGGGAATGGGTGGAGTGTGAATAAAATTCAAGTGAAAATCAAGTAACTCTCTCCACATTGTCCATCAATTGCCCTGTTCTTATGAAGTGTTTTTTTTTTTTTTTTTTGGTAATAACAGCCATGTTGTTGCTGGACAATACAGTTCTGTAACAAAAGGTCATACCTTAAATAAATGGCAAAGCCAAGCTTTGTGCCCCAGTAAGTTGAAATCATAGGTCTAAATGCACATGAGCTCCATGTCACCATTATCTTGATCAATTCAAAACTTCTCCCACCTTCTTCTCCCAAAACAAATTGAAGATGGTTTGGGTGTGTTTTCCAGACTCTCTTTTATATAGTCTCAAGGAAGAGTAAGATAGTGCTTTGAACTTTTTGGATTTCCAATTGCAGTCTCTTTGAAGTTTTATCAATATGAGTACCTTGCACATGGGGTTTATACAGGGTGCCTTATGTGTATAAGTCTATCTGTGATAAGTCCTCTCTTCCCTGTGCTTCTACTGTACTTAACTTTGTTTCCTCTCCTGTTTCAGTGTATCTTGTTGTGGGGCTTTGAATAGAAATGACCCTCATGGGCTCATGTATTTGAATGCTTAGTCATTAGGGAGTGGCACTATTTGTGAAGGATTAGAAGGATTAGGTGGTGTGACTTTGTTAGGGTAGATATGGCCTTGTTGGAAGAAGTGTTTCTCTAAGCATGGGCTTTGAGGTTTCAGAAAGTACACTCCAGGCCCAGTCTCTTCTCTGCCTATGGATCAGAATGTAGCCCTCAGCTACTGCTCCAGCATCTGCTGCATACACCCAACCAGGACGATAATTAACTAATCTTTGAAACTGTAAGCAAGGCCCCAACTAAATGACTTCTATTATGAATGTTCTTGGTCATGGTTTCTCTTTAACAACTCAATGGCAAAAGGTAGAATAATCTTATCTTTGTATTCCTGCTGACTACCATGGTTCTATGTCCTGTTTGCTTGGAATAATGAAAACCCCAAGGCAAGAAAAGCATACACTCTAGGGGTCTCTAATTCTAACTCTTTTTACTTAAGATGTTCAAAGAGACATAGCAATATGGTCTTATGATTATTCTGTGTCACTCGAAGCTTTGTCAGAGACATCACACCCTATAAAGGATGAAAGAAGGAAGTTTAGTAGGAAGCCAGAGGTCTGAAGTCCAGCACTGCCTCTACTCCCTATTAGCTAAGCTACCCAAAGTGGACCACTTCCACTTTCTAAAAGTCCAGTAGCTCCATAGTATTGCTTGGTTACACATGCCTTTGGGAGGTTTCAAAATAAAGCTGTGCAGAAATTTCCAAAATTGAGAGGCTTTTCACTTGACTTGAGTTTCTGTTTTACATTGCCTCTGTTGTCACTCTTAGCTCTCCCTGAGAGAAAGCTCTGTCCTCCATACCAGATCATGCATCTCACAAACAGACAAAGGCCAGAGAGGATGGAAAATGATTTGCAAAGAAGCCAAAAGGGGAAGTCTGTAACCATGTATTTTTCCACTCGGTTCTAATTTAAAACCACTTACAAGTGACAACTCCCAACCCGAGGCAGGTGCCTTGTGGTAGCTCATTACACCCTTGGGACCTCATGTAAATCTTTTTTTTTCTCTGAGAACAGCTATTGTCTTCCAAGGAAAAGCTTTTAGCATAATGGCAGGCTGAATAGAACATTGCTTTTGTAAGAACAATTTTAAGAAAAAGAAAAAAGGAAAAGGTATTCTTTAACAACTAGTGCAGCCTTCTCAGCTCCCTCCACCTTGGCTCCCTAGAAAGAACAGCATGCTAGCTGTGGGAGACCCAGGCAGTAGAGTGAGATTATCTCAGCTCCAGAGACATATAAAGGTTATGCTCTTCTCCTTTAGCTATAATAAGTGCAGAGTGGTGGTGCCTCAGTTGCAAAAATAGCATATCCACCCCCTCATGCACCTTTGTTGTTTCTTAGCTTCTCACCATCCACTGAGGCAATAGTGATTCTGCAAGAGGAGAATAGGACTTGCTAATGAGAGAATAAGATGTCCTGCCCAGAAAAGGTCTATAGAGTAATTATTCTCTCTCATAATACTTTTACAGTTAAGAGAATGTTATAAGGACTGTGCATACATATATGTGTGTACATACATACATACATACACACACACACACATTCCACACATTGTAGAAATGTAAATCTATGGGATAAGATAGGTCAACTTTCTCTATGCAGAAATGTATCCTTTGGCATATATTGTGGAGGGACTACAGAGAAAGCAGAAGGTTAACAAAATATTGTCAGTCTTTATTAAGTAGTGTGATTTAATTGTGCGCATGTCTGGGCAAATTTCTCCTGCAATAGAGAGAAAGTGATAGGGTGGTGGAGAATATGGATTGATGGCCTGGAGTCTCCTTCCCAAGTGACCACTTCCCATTCTCCTGGCCAAAGGCTGGTTATGAGCTTTCCTTAGCTACCTACCATCTGCAAAATGGAGATGAAGGCAAGATGTATAGAAAGTGCCAAAGGTGTTAAATATGAATTATTATCTCTTACAGGCATGAGGCCTGTAAGCTCTACAGTAGGCAGGTCAGATGTTCAAGGCTTGCCTAGGCAAGTTAGCAAGAGCATTTATCAGAGGTATTTAATGGTTTGTTTTTAAAATGACAATGCAGCAACTGGTGTGTGCATTTCCTGTGTTTTCTCTTTGTTACTTATTTTTCAGATCCTGGTTTGTTTGGTCTTTTGGGTAATTTTCCAAAGAGAAAAAGGCATAGAGTTTGGTAGGCAGACAGGTAGGGAAGATCTGGAAAGAGTTTGGTGAGAGGACACTATGATCAGAATAGAGTGTACGAAAAGTAATTATTTTCAATTTTAAAAAAAGCAGCAAGGAAGACTTCAGAGTACTGTGATGCCCTAGAGCTGTATTGTAGTAAGGAAAGGATCGTAGTTAGAGAAACAGATCAGGCTAAGTAAACTTCCTTGACCATCAGACCCACCAACTTTCTCTATCATCAGACTGGATTTCTTGCTTGAAACTACACTGAAGGCAGCTGTTGCCATAACTGCAAAATCCAACAGACTCTGAAGTAATTGCAAACCTAGCAGGAAATCGACACAAGCTATACTTGTGGGGATTTATAGCACCCAACAGGAACCAGTAAAACTAAATAAAACCCCCTAAACAATGCTCTGGGTGTCACACTACCTTCTTGCTAGTATCCCTACAGTACTACCTCAACCACAGCTGGAAGAAACTTACCTTGTCTGTCCTCAGCTCACAGAACAGAACTAAGTAGCTCACCACCACCCTCACACTCCCCCCCAAAACACCTCCACATAAAAGTGAAGGAAGAGAGAAGCACTGGTCAAAATCAGTACCCAGGATAGCCCAGGCCAGGATTAAGAAAATGCAACAAACCCACCAAGGAAATGAAATCAACAGCCAAGCCAGTGACTCCATTATCTTGTCTCTTCCCTCAGCTGTCCTTCCAACTGCAGGGGTTCCTTACCCACAGAACACTGAAGGTCAATGCAGCAGGTTCACTCATCCTCCTAACGTTCTCATTTCTTAACATTTAGTTATGTCTGTGGATCTTTCTGTCTTCCTCCTTTTTTCAATTTTCTGTTTGATTTTTCTTTCTTCTTTTCCCATATGCATGCCTCTTATTGTTATACCTCCTAAAGTCCAGATTTATGATTTATGATATACTGGCCTGATTTATGATATACAATACATGGCTTTACCACCTCCCTTTGTGGCATACTGTTAACCAAACACCCAGAGACTCCACCCTATATTTCTTTTCCTTTGCTTGTATTATTCCCACTCCTGTGTATGTTCCTTTACTCGACTTCCCATAGAATAATCTAATATTTAACACCGTTCTCCTCATGGCTGCTTATGTCTTTTCCTTTCCACTCATGCCACAAGAACTAAATTATTGGCATACACAGTACTATTAGATCCCTTTACTTCCTAAAACAAATGCTTACTTTGTAGTTATCTGCTACCTTGTTAAAAGAGTAGGTTAACTGCTAAATACTACTACTTTTGCATACAGCACTCAATCCCAGGAGTAGAGTGGAAGTTCAACCTGACCCCTGGAACAACAGTCTAACAGAGGAAAACATTACAATTGTACTACAATCTGATTTCTCATTAACACTGCAAATATCCACTAAGTAAAAAGGGGTAACTTTAGATAAATCTGAAACAGCCAGGCAAGCTGGTGTCATGTGTGTTTAGTTCCAGCATGTAAGACAAAGAGACAGGTATATCTCTGTAAGTTTCAGATATAGTTGGTGTACATAGTGAGTTCTAGGACATCCAAAGTTACATAGTGAGACCCTATCTCAGTCAATCAATCAATCAATCAATCAATCAATCAATAATAAACAAGCCCCAAATCTTAACCAATGATCTAACCCAAATAAATAGTTCCCAGGAAACATACACAATTACACAGTCACACAACACAAACACACACACACACAAAATATAAAAACCAAGACAAACTATTACCTCCAAAAATTACTGATCCTATAGCAAAAGCCCATGATGAAAATGTCATACATGAAATTCCAGATGAAGAATTCAAATAAGTGATTATAAATATAGTCAAATAATTCAAAGTACACATGAATATTTTCCAAAAAAAATAAAAAACAAACACAAAGAGATTAATGGAAAAAGAGAAATCAACTTATTATATTAAATAAAATCAAATAAAGAGAGAAATACTGAAGAAAAAGCAAACCAAATTAGTAAAAAACAAATGACAAGTCAGATAAAAGTCTTATTGGAAAGCTTGTCAATATAATAGACTTTTTGTAATGTATAATATAATAGTTTGGGAAACATAGATATACGAAAAGGAGAATCATTTAATTCAACAAGCATGGAAAATGTTTTAGTAAAAGCATAGGTAAAAAATTTACAAACTTAAAGAAAAAGAAGTTCACCCAGGTAGAAGAGGCATATAAGATGCTGAATCACTAGAACCAGCAAAGAAACTCCAATAACTTATTATAGCTACAACACAGATATACAGACCAAAAGGAGGGTACATTGAAAGCTGCAAAAGAGAAAGGTTAAATCACATACACAAGCAGGCCAATCTTGAAATTATGTATTTCAAATTCAGAAAGATCACAACTACCAAACCCAGTCTGACACATTCAACAAGGCTATCAGGACTGAAGGTGAAAGAGAAACATTCTATGAAACTAAAAGAGCTTGTGATAATCAAGTCATTCCTGAAAATGATACTGGACAGAATACCTTAGACTTAAAAGAAATAGGAACACATCCAAGAGTCTGAGGGAGAAAAAAAATTGATTCTACGAAACTGGCTTAAAAGTGATATGGACACTAACTCACCCATAAAGTTTTTGACCCAAAATGTATCCTGTTGACAAGAATGTAGGGTCAGAGAGGGAGGAGCAGAGACTGAGAATGGCCAACCAATAACCAGCGTAACTTGAGATCCATCCCATAGGCAAGTACCAGTCCCTGACATTATTAATGATAGTCTGCTATGCTTGCAGATGGGAGTCTAGAACAGCTGTCCTCTGAGAGGCTCCATCCAGCAGATGACTCAGACAGATGCAGACACACATGGCCAAACAGTAGATGGATTTTGGGGACTCTTATGGAACAATAGGAGGAAGGATTGTGGCCCAAAGTCCAGAGGAACTCCACAAGAAGACCAACAGAGTCAACTAACCTGGTCCATGGCACTCTCAGAGACTGAACCACCAATCAAAGAGCAAATATGGGCTGGACCAAGGCACTTGTCACATATGTAGCAGATGTGCAGGTTGGTCTTTATGTGGCTCCCAAACTGGAGCAGGGACTATCCCAAAAGTAGTTGCCTGTCTGTGGAATATTTTCTTCTAGGTGGCTGTTTGTCTGGCCTCAGTGGGAGACGTTGCACCTAGCCCCACAAAGACTTGATTGCTAGCGTGTGGATCTACCAGGGGGACCCTACCCACTCGGAGGAGAAGAAGAAGAAGAATGGGGGAGGACAATGAGAGGGGGGTGACAATGGGAAAGAGGGCAGTGAGAGGAACATAAGGTAAACAAGTTAAAAAAAATTAATGCAACTAAATATTGTCCAAACAGTATTAAAAAAAATTAAAAGTAGCAGGAAGCAATACACATTATCTTAGTTAGGGTTTCTATGCTGTGATAAAACATCATGACAAAAAGCAAGGTGTTTTTGTCATCTTCCAACCCTCAAGTCATACTCCATCACTGAGGGAAGTCAGGGAAGGAGCCTGGAGCCAATAACTGAAGCAGAGGCCTCAAAGTAACAATGCTATTTGCTCCAGCTTTCTTTTACAACTCAAGACCACCTGCACAGGCACCAGCAACAGTTGGCTGGGTCCTCCTGCATCAGTCATTCAGCAAGAAAATGTCAAACAGAGTTCCCAGTATACAGTGAAGGGATTGTCTCAATTGAGGTTCCTTCTATCCAAATGACTCCAGCTTGTGTCCAGTTTATAAAAACCAACAATAATGTCCACCTTTCAATAGCAACTCTGAATATTAATGTCTCAACTCTCAAAGCAAAGGATGCAAACTAGCAGATAGTGTTAAGAAAAAGAATCCTTTTTATTGCCTCACCATCAAAGATAAACTTAGTCTTAGGGTAAACAGTCAAAATGGGACATTGTAAGCAAATGGAATGGGGGAGGGGAGGGAGTAGGCATTGCTACTCTAATACATGAAAAAATAGACTTCAGAAAAACCCTAATCAGAAAAAATAAAGGATCACTTCCTATTTATCAATGAGCCATCTATCAAGAGGAAATTATACACACACAAAGACAACGAGAGGGAAAGAGAGAGATTATAATTGTTATTTAAATATACCAAACATAGGTTCATTCAATTTCATAAAGCAAATATTACTAGATTTAAAACCAAAAATTAATTCCCATCATAGACATAGTAGGCAAATTTAATGCCTGATTCCCACCATTAGGTTGATTGACAAAATATTGAATAAATGTATATTTACGTTAAGTGACATCATAGACCAATTGGACCAAAAAGACACCTAGAGAATATATCATGTAAACACCAAAGAGGACACATCCTTCAGAGAAACCCATGGAACATTCTTTAAAATAGAGCACATATTATAACACAAAGCAAATCTGAACAAATGCAAGAAAATTAATTAGGCCCTGTATTCTATTTGATAATGATGAAATAAAAGTATCAATATAACTACAGAAAACACACACAGTAATTTTAGTGTATAAAGACTAAACAACACACCCTTGAATGGTAGAATCAATTCCATTCTAAAATTAAAAAGAAAACTTTACAGATTCCTAGAATTAAATAAAAATGAAACATGGCATACTCAAATCTATGGAATATGATAAACATAATATTAAAATGGAATTTATTGCTCTAAAAGCAAAAGACAGAGATAATAAATGTTGAGGTAGAAATTAGGAAAAAGAAATGAACAAAACAATACAAAGAATCTGTGAAAATAGACGGGTTCTTTAAAAAGATAAACAAGATTGGCAAGCCCTGACTCAAATTAATCAAAAATATAAAAGGAAGAGAAGATATGAATTAAGAAAATTAGAGATGAAAAAGGAAACATTACAACAGACACTAGAGTAAGTCAGACAAACATGAGGACATTAAAACTATGTTCTACTAAACTTGAAAATCTAAAAAAAAAGTGGCTCAATAATTTAGATGCATATGACATATCAAAGTTAAACAAAGATGAAGTAAATTTAAACAGACCTACAGCAAACACTAAGATAGAGGCAGAAATTAAGAAATCTTCCCCTAAGAAAAAGAAGAAGGAGGAGGAG
>NW_021604912.1:525565-528296 GCF_004785775.1 Grammomys surdaster | reverse complement strand
CAAAAAAAACAAAAACAGCAAAGAAAACCACGAAGGCAAGATGGATTCAGTGAAGAATTCTACCAGACCCTCAAAGAAGAGCCAATACCACAGCATCTCAAAATATGTCATAAAACAGACAATAACAATAACAATAGCAATCTGGTTATTTGAGATATCTTTGATTTTTTTCAGTATTAGTACTTAGAGCAATAAATTCCATTTTAATATTACTTTTATCACATTCCATAGATTTGAATATGTCATATTTCATTTTCTTACTTCTCTTTTGACATCCGACCTGTTTCCAAATCTAGTGTTACCTTAATATCAATATCACATAAAGATACAATAACAAACAAGCAAACAACAACAACAAAACCATAGGCCAACCTCCAAATATGCAAAAATTCTCAATAAAATTGAGAACTAAATTCAATAACATATCCAAGATATCATCAACCATGATCAAAGTGGCATCAATCCAGGGATCCGTAAATGGTTCATCACATGTAAACATGTCAATAAATATAATTCACCACATAAATGGACTTAAGGCCAAAAATCATCACATTTCAAAAGATGCAAAACAAAAAAATCTTTTGTCAAAAACTAGCATTTCTTTATAATAAGAACACTAGACAGAGTAGGGGTGGAGAGAACATACCTCAACATAACAAAGGACTATATAGAGCAAAACAATAATAACGAACATGTCAAATGGACAAAAGCTCGAAGCATCCAAAGAACAAACCAAAATCAGTAGCTTTCCAATATAATATAGGCAATTATATATAGAGAGAAACCACAGAAACAGTTTCATGAAAGATAGCCTCAGAAATACTGTTGAAGAAACTCAGCCAAAGAACAGAAAAATCTATATAATGAAAACTGTAGAACACAGAAGATGCTATCTCACCAAAAGCAATCCAAAAATTTAATACAATCTTCCATCAAATTTCCAATGAATCTTTTTACTTTTTTTTTAAATTTTAAGATTCATGTGAAAACAGAAGACCATGGATAGCCAAAACAATCCCAAACAATAAAACTATTGCTAGGGGTATTGCCATTTATGATTTAAAGTAATACTACAAAGCCATAGTAGTAAAAACAGTATGGTACTGGAACAACAACAAAAGGCATATGGATTGGCGCAGTATAATTGTGAACCCAGGTACAAGTCCACTTACCAACCCTTGCCTGGTTTTTAACAAAGAAGCCTAAGGTACACATTGAAGAAAGGAGAGAGTTTCCAATCAATGATGCTGGAAAAACTGGATATCCGCATGTAGAAGAATGAATATTGACACTTATCTCTTGCTCTGCACGAAAAAAAAAATCTATTACAAATGAATGACAACGCTCTGAAATTTCTAACAGAAAACATAGGGAGTACACTTCAGATTCTATGTTAGACAAGGGCTTTCTGAATGAAAATACAGATGGCCTTGTAGGAAATAGGGCCAACAGTCCACAAACAAGACCTCCTGAAATTAGAAAACTCTGTACTGCAAAAGGAACTGTTACTTGTGGAAAGAGGCAGCCAATCAAATGAGAGAGAATGTTTGTCCTTTACACTTATGTCAGAGAATTGGTGTCTGGAATACACAAGGAACTTAAAACTCTAACGCCATGTAAACAACCCAATTTAAAACTGGGTTCTGGAAGGGAAAGACTGTTCTGAAAAGGATGAAATACAAGTGGCTAAGAGATACATTTTTAAGTGTTCAACATCCCTAGCCCACGGGTAAAGGTGAATTTAAACTACTTCATGATTTTTATGCTACTCCAGTCAGAATGACTAAGGTTAAGAAAAGATGACAACCATTGCTGACAAGAATGTGGGGGGAAGGAAAAGTATCCACTGTTGTACTCAGTGTGGAGTTTTCTCAGAAGGCTAAAGTAAATATATGACTCCTTGTCCCATCTTCAAAGTGTTTTTTATTCTCTGACATAACTGTTTGCTCATCATGTACCCTGCTGTTCTATTTATATCTAGTAAATGAAATCAGCCTTCATTTCCATTAACTAATGACTGGATAATGATAATTTGATGCATACACATGATAGAATTTTATTGGAGCTAGAGAAATGACTTGATAGCTAAGAGCACTAGCAGCTCCTCCACACAGACCTGAGTTCCATGCCTAACACTCACGTGGTGGTTCATAACCATCTCTAGCTCCAGTTCCAGGTGATCCGATGCCATATTCTGGGCTCTGCAGACACCAGTCATGAACATGGTACACACACATACATACAGGCAAAACATATATGATAGTTATTCTTAGTTTTCAGCTTGACCATATATGAAATAAACCAAAACCCAAACATCTGGGTACACATGTGAAGAATTTTTCATGAATGAATCATTTCAGGTAAAAAGTCTCATCCCAAATCCAAATCTTTTGAGGTGGAAAAAAATCTGCCTTATATCTAAACTACATGTTCTGATGGTAGCCTATATAGAGGATATGGAAGAAGAAAGTGCTTGCTGTTTGCCTGCTAACCTTCATTTTGGTGGCAAGTTCACTTCTTCACTGATAATAGAGCCTACTTCTTTAGAATTCTGTTGTATACTGAAGACCAGCTGATAAACCCAGCTTTAAGGACAACAACTATCACCAGATTCTTGGACTTGACGTTGGGAGACAGCCTTTGTTGGAATAGTCAAACCACAGCCTGTCAGCCACTCTAATACCGTGTGTGTGTGTGTGTGTGTGTGTGTGTGTGTGTGTGTGTGTGTGTG
>NW_021604912.1:417321-525555 GCF_004785775.1 Grammomys surdaster | reverse complement strand
TGTGTGTGTGTGTGTGTGTGTGTGTGTGTGTGTGTGTGTGTGTGTGTCTGTGTGTGTGTGTGTGTCTGTGTCTGTGTGTGTGCCTGTGTGTGTGTCTGTGTGTGTGTGTCTGTGTGTGTCTGTGTGTCTGTGTGTATATTTTTCCAGTCCTTCTAGCTATAGGTGCTAAGTAGAAAGCCCACTGTCTGGCATGATATACCTTCCTATGAGCTATTGGTAGGTAATCTGAGAAACCCCTAAAACAAGACAGGTTATTGACACTGCTCTTGGTTGCTGAAGATACCACATACTTTGATCACAGGGCATGGAAAAATCATGTTGACATTGAAATAGAAGCTTCCTTTCTGCTGGCTGGCTTTCATAGTGCTGGAAGATTCTGTGTAGCTGGATTCAGGAGAAAAACCATCAACACACTAAGCCGTGAACCCTGTGAGCTAAACTAACAATAGACTTGACAAAATATGCCTATGGATGAAATAATTTCAATGTTATAAGAGTATCCAGCTGCTTTCTGATTGGATTTAAAGCCTATTACACAAGAGGGAACACATCTCTGGTTCTACAAGCCTGACCATAAACAAGTAGCTAGGGAAGCCATGCGTCCTAAGAAAGAGCCTACTATGGTTATTTTGCTAAACAGACACAGCAGCCAATTGTCTCTTAAATACTACATATACCCATAGGTTAGTGATGTTTTTCATCCTCCTCAGAAAATATTTTGGCAGTGGATAATGGTTCATACACAGCCTGAAAACTGGTCAAGGTACAGAGAATGTCTATGAAGTTTTCATCTGTTAATGGGGTATTATCACACACACACACACACACACACACACACACACAGCACATGCACACACACACACACATACACACACAAACCCCTCAGGGAACCTCACTAATATTTGTAGCTACTGGGAAAAAGAGAGTCCATTTTCTTCAGAGATGTTGGCAGCAGTAACTGCCCCTATACTTCTACACAAATAAGATATACATATAAGTAGCACTAATTGAACTCTTACTTTTTTGTAAGAAACTGAATATGAAGTTGAGAAAGAAATGTGGGGGATGGAGTTGTCCTAGAAGAGAGGAGAGAGAGAGAAGGAGAGAGAGAGAGAGAGAGAGAGAGAGAGAGAGAGAGAGAGAGAGAGAGGTGAGTAGATATGATGAAATAGATTGTGTACATGTCTAAAATCTTCACAGAAAGAATTTAAATCATTATATTTATTTTTAAAGGGGGATCATTTGGGAGATCACTTGGCAATAGAGTAATAGAAGGAATGTCTACTATGGTAAGACCATAGGTTCAATTTCCAGAGACATGGGGGGGGTGCAAGAAGAAGACTAATATTCACACAGAGCCAGCATATTTTGTGTAAAAGGAAAAACAGAAAAAAGCAGGAATGATTGGGGAAACAGCTGAGTCAAGAAAAGTGCAGAACTACTCTCCTTGAAAGGTTTGGATAAGTAATGAGACCCAAGACTCCTCTCCACTTCCTCTAAGGTCTGTGTGAATAATGACCATTCTAGACTTTCTTTACTTTAAAGTACTCTCAATTTCTCCTAAACTTCAGCATCTTCTCTCAGTTCAAATCCAAGAATGCTGACATACAGATAAACACAAATACACATATAAACTTCTGACAAGTACAGACTGAGCATAAAACCTTTCCTGTTCAAAGGACACAATGCTTCTTAACATACACATTAGAAAATAATGTTTATTATATTAGGTGTAATTGTACTAAACCATCATTAAGCCAATGGGCTCTAGCTTCAGAAAGCATGAGAAAGAGTTTTCTGGGTTATTCTTGCCAACTGAAACTATTTGTAAGCTTGCTCCTGAGCTAGTTGTCTTCTGTTCCAGCCTGTTGGAACATCTGTCTCATCCTATTACCTTCTATTCACTCCTAATCCTTCCCTGTTTGCTGTGCATGTCTCACATGCCCTGTATTCCTTAGGTAGCACAGACAGGAGGAACCTAAGCTAACCAATAGCCCAAGCTCCTAGTCAGTTAGGAAGAGCCTAGATTCCCTAACTCTCCAGTGCCTCACTTATCCCTCCTGAACAGTGATTCTAAAGTGAGCTGTTCATTGTCTTCTAGAGAACTCCTTTCATCTTTGCTAGGGCCAGTCAGTTAATCAACTTGGAAATTATGACTAGGGGAGTGACAATGATTCTAGGAAAGGCAGAAAGAAGATGCAAGAGACAGAGTTTGGAGGGCTGCTGGTGAATACCATGCCAGCAAGCAAGTGTACTTTCTCAGTGTCTTTTAAAGGCAAGCAACACAAAGCATGACCAATTCCAGGAAGATAGGCAATGACCACAAATCCTTACATGGCAAGTTTACGGTGCACAGTATCTATGTTTGACTAAGGCTGTTTCCTTCAGGCTAGGATAGTCTCTCAAGGATGTATGTGGAAGCAGAGGAACTTGGCAGGGTATAAAGCAGGTATTAACTAAAAACAAAGACGTATCTACGATTAATCCCAAGCAAGATGTCAGTCAAAGTTAACTCCACAAGTGCTCCCCACACATCTTTAATTTCTCCTGCTCTTCCATAATGATTTGATTGGCATTTTCTCAAACTTTCAAACCATTATCCTACTGAAAAGTGCAGACATAGGTGAAACTCTCAAAGATTTGCCAGTATCATGCTTCTGAGGGTTTCAGTCTCTCGTACAAAGCCTTGAGTCTTCTCTTAGGAACATTGTAGGGAACCATCATCCTCAAGTCTCCACGCAGAGATGAAATGTACAGCCAGTAAATCTGGTAAGAACTGGACTGAAAGTATAGTTATCAAGAAAGTAAAGTGAAACCATTCCAGGAAAGTACAGTTTTAAGAAATGAAAATAGTTTTGAAAAATAAATCAAACCAAATAAATGCCTCTGGGAGATTCTCAGAGTCTACACCCAAGGAAGAAGTAAAAGTAATTAATAAATTGTCCTTTAAATTTTTTCCAATTCTGGGCCTTTACAACCAATGGCCAAAAGCAACCAGCCTTGAGGAAGGAAATCTTTCTTGGGCACCATAGCCATGCTCCTATTCTTTGAATTTCTAAAATAAAACTCAAGTGATAATCCTACACAATGGGAAAAACTCTTCAGTGCACAAATCTCTCCTTATGAAATGTGAGTGGTGACCACTGAACCAGAAACAGACAACATCACAACTAAGCAACACACACCTGACTGAGGCTGACCCAGTCTCTCTTGGGGGAAGAAGCAAGTGAGACAATTTAAGCTCACCTGGAGAGAGGCCGGGAGGCAAAGAACCCTGAGCCTCTGGCTCATTTGCTGTGTTCTAAATCAATATATCACATTCTCTGGTTCAAAGGAACTTAAGTGGTTTTACTTCTGAATTACAGGCATGCTTAATTGCACTTTGGAATAGATGGTGTTTATACTATGTTGGATTGTTCTTATTTTACAGACCCAGAAATGGCATTTATGCACTGCAAAATGTGCTTATAGTCATGTGCATATGGGCAGCACTAATTGAATTCAGTAGGTTAAATATAATGATGATGCTAAAAATAATAATGAAGTTAGGAGGGAGATGTGCTGGGGAAATCCCAGGAGAAATTGAAAGAGGGTAGGAGGTGGTTACGATCAGGATATATTGCATGCACGCATAAATTTTCAAAGAAGTAAAATATGACAAAAAAGTTTTAATGATATGACTCCACAGAGTCTATGTCCCCCCACATTTAAGTCTAAACCCTATAACCCCAGCTCTGTGGTGCAATGTGAAGGATCTAAGGAAAGATTTTTAAGTCAAAAGAATATTCTCTGTGCCTTTCTGCTCCATTACCTGGAACATGAGAGAACTAAGCAAAGCTCATTGTAAGCAGCTAGACAGTGGTATATCTGGGGATTATTTAATGTGAGTTGCCACAACTACCCAACTTCCTATTAAATTATAGACAAAATACAAAAGGGAGTAGAGGAAGATCCTACTCAAAGTGAAACCAGGATACAGATGTGCAGCATGATGATGGAGGAAACACATTTACTTTGCTTATAGACTCTGGAACTAAAATAAAAAGGTTGGAAATCTGGCATCACCATTGGTCATGGTATTGAATTCAGTGATTCCCATTTGACATGTTTGTAAACTGGGGTTTGCCAAAATTAATTCCCACAATGGAAGGAAACAATCAGCTACTGTGTTGGTTCGTTTTATGTCAACTTGACACGAGCCACAGGTACAGCTGAGAAGAGTCACAATTAAGAAAATGTCTCCATAAGATTGTCCCATGGGCCAGTCTGTGAGGTATTGTTTTGATTAATGATGAATATGGAAGAGCCTAGCCCACAATGGGATGATTTGACCCCTGGACTGGTGGTCCTGAGTTTATAAGAAAGTAGAATGAGCAAGCCATAAGAACAATCCACTAAGCAGCATCCCTCCATGGCTTTTGTATCACATCCAGATACCAGCCCTGATATCCTGCTCTGGCTTCCCTCAATAATGGACTGTGATGTGGAACTGTAAGCTGAAATAAAGCCTTTCTTCTCTTCCAAATCACTTTGGTTTGTGGTGTTTTGTCACAGAAATAGAAATCCATACAAAATAACCACAGAATCCACACAATTAAGGTGTGGTGTGTGTGTGTGTGTGTGTGTGTGTGTGTGTGTGTGTGTAAGTGGGTTCAGGGAGTAAATGAGAAAAACAGGCTATAACTTTTCTTGCATGATCTGGAGAAATGAGATGATAATATTCAAAAACATCAGCTAAGCCTATGTTTTAATTAACCTTGGACCACTCAGAATCACATACACAATTCCCAAAACCCATTGCAAAATGTAAATGAAGAGTCTCTGTCAAAAATTTTTGTATTTATTTATTCTTTCTTGAGGCCATTAACTTTTAATTTTTTAATAGACACACAACATGTGCATATTTACAAGGTCCTATGAGGGTTTTGTATGTTTAAACTGAGCAATGATCTGATCAAAGTTTTGATATATAAATCACTTCAAATATTTAACAGTTTCAAAAATATCTGCACTGGCTACTTTCAGCTATTTTACTGAGATACTACCAGCTGTAACTATTTCTCTGTGTCTTGGAGCATTACAAGTTTTCTACCTATCCAACAGCATTGCTGTACCTACAGGCCATCCCCTCTCTCTTTTCTTCCCCCATTAATCTTTCCAATCTCAGGAAAATACCACTTTAGCCTGCGTTAGTTTGATTCTCTATTGCTTTCACAAACATTAACCAAAACCAATTGGAGGAAGAAAGGATTTTTTGGTTTACTGTCCCATGTCACAGTTCATCACTGGGGAAAGTAGGGCAGGAACTCAAACAGGACAGGTACCAGAGGCAAGAGCTAAGCAGAAAGAACAGAACACTTCTTACTTGGGTGTTCCCAATGACTTGCTCAACTTACTGTCTTGTAAAGCACAGGAAAATCTTGATGTAATCAACAGTGGAATAGGTCCTCCCACATCAATTATAAATTAAGAAATATCCCCATTGTCCACAGATCACTTGGATGAAGGCAATGAAGATGCCCACTTGTCATATAACTACAATTTGGGTTGGGTTGACTGTGTTCAAGGAAGTCTCCATTTTCTTTTCTATTAGATTTAGTATGTCTGGTTTTATATTGTGGTCTTTAACCCGCTTGGACTTGAGTTTTGTGCAGGGTGATAGATTTGGGTTTATTTGCATTCTTTTACCAGCAACATTGTTGAAGATGCTTTCATTTTTTATTGTATGGTTTTGGTTTCTTTGTCAAAAATTAAATGTCCATAGCTGTGATGGTTTACCTCTGGGTCTTTGATTCTATTCCATTGATCAACCTGTCTGTTTTTATGCCAAATTCATGTAGTTTTCATAACTATTATTCTGTAGTACAGCTTGAGGTCAGGGATAGTGACTCCCCGAGAA
Source organism: Grammomys surdaster (assembly GCF_004785775.1). Classification (NCBI taxonomy): domain Eukaryota; kingdom Metazoa; phylum Chordata; class Mammalia; order Rodentia; family Muridae; genus Grammomys; species Grammomys surdaster. The sequence continues at coordinate 519,656 of NW_021604912.1, read as the reverse complement.
GATCTTCTATTGTTCAGGATTGTTTTAGCTATAGTGGGGTTTTTTGTTTTTCCATATGAAGTTCAGAATTCCTTCTTCACAAGAATTGTGTTGCAATTTTGATAGGAACTGCATTGAGTTTATAGATTCCTTTAGGTAAGATGCCTATTTTTTTCTGTTAATCCTACCAATTCATGAGCATGGGAGATCATTCCATCTTCTGATAGCTTCCTCAATTTCTTTCTTTTGAGACTTGGAGTTCTTGTCACACAGGTCTTTCATTTCCTTGGTTAGAGTTAAGCCAAGATATTTTATATTTTTTCTGGTTATTGTAAAGGGTGTTGTTTCCTCAACTTCTTTCTCAGCCTTTTTATTGTTTTTGTAAAGGAGGGCTACTGATTTCTTCAAGATAGTTTTGTATCCTGCCACTTTGCTGAAGGTGTTTATCAGCAATAAGAGTTTTCTGGTAGAATATTTGAGGTAATTTATGCATAATATTATATCATCTGAGAACAGCAAGACTTTGACTTCTTCCTTTCCAAATTATATCCCCTTGATCTCCTTTAGTTGTCTTATTGCTCTAGTTAGAACCTCAAGTCCTATGTTGAATAAATACAAAAAGAATGGGCAGCTTTGTCTTGTCCCTGATTATAGTGGAATTGTCTTAACTTTCCACTTAATTTGATGTTAGCTATTGGCTTGCTTTATATTGCTTTTATTACATTTCATATGAGCATTGTATCCCAGATCTCCCCAAGATTCTTAAACTGAAGGGATGCTGGATTTTGTCAAAGGCTTTTTCAGCATCTCATTAGAATATCATGTGTTTTTTTTTCTTTCAGTTTGTTTATATGATGGATTGCATTGATGTATTTTCACACATTGAACCATCCCTGCATCCCTGGGATGAAGTGTAAGTGATGGTGGTGGATGATGTTTTTGATGTGTTCTTAGATCCGGTTTCTGAATTTTGATATTTTTGCATCAATGTTCAATTTCTGAACAGAACACCAATAACTCAGTCACTAAGATTAACAATTAATAAATGGGACTTCATGAAACTGAAAAAAAAATTGCAAGGCTAAGGACACCACCAGTAGAACAAAGTGTCAGTCTACAGAATGGGCCAAGATCTTCAGCAACTCTACATCTGACACAGAACTAAGGTCAAAAATATGTAAAGAACTCAAGAAATTAGACACCAACAAACCAAATGACCCAATTAAAAATGGGGTACAGAGCTGAACAGAGAATTTTCAACAAAAGGATCTCTAATAGCTGAGAAGCACTTAAAGAAATGTTCAGTGTGCACAGTCATCAGGGAAATACAAAAACAAACAAAAAAAAACCCACATAACAAAAAAAAAAAAAAGAAAGAAAAAGAAGAACCATGAAACTCTATCTTATACATTGCCAAAATAGCTAAAATGTGATTCAAGGGAAGCACTTATTCATCTCTGGTGGGAGTACAAACGTGGACAACTACTTTGTAAATCAATTGGCAATTTCTCAGAAAATTGGGAACAGTTCTATCCCAAGACCCAGCTATACTACTCCTGGACATATACCCAAAAGATGCTCTACCATCCCTTGAAGACACTTAATCAACTATGCTCATATCAGCTTTATCCATAATAGCCAGAAACTGAAAACAACCTAGATGCCCAACTAAAGAATGAATAAAGAAAATGTGGTACATCTATACAATGGAATATGATTCATCTATTAAAAACAAAGACATTATGAAATTTGCAACCACAGGGATCAAACTAGAAAGTATCATCCTGTTTGAGGTAACCAGACTCAGAAAGTCACACATGGTATGTACTCAAGTATAAGTGAATATCAGCCATAAAATACAGGATAACCATGCTACAATCCACAGACTAAAAGAAACTAAGTAATAAGGAGAGACCAAGGGAAGATTGTGAATCTCACTCAAAAGGGAAAATAAAAGAGATATTGGAAGTGTGTGGGTGGAGAGAATTGGGTGGGAGAAGGGGTGAGGAGAACAGAGATCAAATTGGGGGGGGGCAAGGGATGGCTGGGAATGAGAACAGAAATTGTGTGGAGGGGCATCTCTGGGACTAGCCAGACATGAGACTGGGGAGTCTATTGGGGTTATCTTATCTGAAACTCCTATTAGCTGAGGATATGGAGACTGAAGTGGCCAACTCCTATAGCGAGGTAGGATTTTCAGTGGAGTAAGAAGGACATCAATCCACCCACAAAACCTTCCACCTAAAATTTGTCCTTCCTGCATGATGAACAGGGATAAAAATGGAGCAGAGACTGAGGGTACAGACAACCAATGACTGGCCTCACTTGAGACCCAACCCCTGTGAGAAATGCAACCCCTGACACTATTAATGATACTTGCTCCTATGCTTGCAGACAGGAGCCTAGCATAACTGTCTCCTGAGAGGTTTCATCTAGTACCAAGTTGATGCAGATGCAGAGATTTGTAGCTAACCATCAGGCAGAGTTCAGAAAGTTTAGTGGAAGAGTAGGGGATAGGATTGAGCAAGCAAGAGGGGTCAAGGACACCACAAGAAGACCGACAGATTCAATTAACCTGGGACCATGGAGGCTCAGAGACTAAACCATCAACCAAAGAACATTCAGGGGCTGGACCTAAGCCCCCAACACATTTATATCAGATGTGAAGCTTGGTCTTCATGTGGTCCCCTAACAATTGGAGTGGATGCTGTTGCCTGCCATTGGATCCCGTTCTCCAAGCTGAACTGCCTTCTTTATTGCTATAAATACCTGGTAGAAACTTTTTATTAAAGAATTCCAAGATGGTAGAGATGCAAGATAGGTATCAAAGAAAGCCACAGTTCTTCTAAGCAGGAAGACATGTGAAAATATACATGTTAACTACATAAATAGCATGCAGAACTTATTCTTTTTTTACCAGAGGATTATAATGCCATAAACTCAAACTCCAAGAAACAATCCAATTGAAAACAGAAAGAAAGCAGGGAAAGATCAAGTAGTAATCAATGGAGGCTGATTTCTGCTTGATATTTTTATTAGTTAAAATAAATGTGTATTTTCATGTACCTTTTATGTTCTCTTCTCTAGAAACACAAGTTGGAAAACAGAGATTTATATGTATCTACTTTCTAAAACAAATAATTACTCATTAAAGATTGCTTTGGATTACTACCTTCGACTCGAGGCTCTGCTCATCTGCCAAGTAGAGGGCTCTATTGCTGCTGGGAAATTGCTCTTAAATGCATAAAACACATAAGAGAATTTTTTTTAAATCCCTTACTATTCATTAAGGCATTTTAGGGCCTTGTCAATTCAGATGGGATAATAGTTGTTGATTAGCCAGGTTGTTAAGCATCCATTGTCAAATGTTGATGGGGTGTGAGAAATTACATTTTGTATCTACCAAAGAGTCACCTGAATATCATTAGCACTTCATCAGGTAAAAATGATATATTTTCTGGGGATAAATGAGCTTGGCTTTTATTTGCCAGTCTTTTCTTTCATCTTCTTCATTTCTTTTTGTTTCCTCGTTCTTTTTTGTTGTTTTGCCTCACAGAGGTCTGAAGCTCATTGGTAACAAGTCAGTCAAATATCCTCAGGACTCTAGTATTAAAAGAGTGTGATGGATCTGTATATTGGGGTGTCTGTGTTTTTGCCATGTGTCTGTATGACTGCATATGCATCCACATGTGTCTCAATGTCAGTGTGTTTATCTGTGCTCTTGATTTGGCTTTGCTTTGATTTCAGAAATACTACCTATATACTCTTATATCCTCAGACTTTCAGATGCAGGCATACTCAGGTTACCAAGAGGATTTATCAGCCAGGGCTCAAAGACTCTGCTTCCTTCCTTGCCATACTACCTAACTGAGAGAAACAGAACAGTGAGCATGCAGAGACAGGAGCCTGGATTAGAGCTGGAAAAAGTGATTCAGAGGTCTGGGTCTGTTTTCAATGAGGAAGGAAGTCATCACCACTGATGGTCTGCTCTGTATTCTAGCAGGTCATTTCCTCTTCCTGACAGTTAGCAATTCATTTTCCCCATTCTTTAACAACAGAATGATATTAACATTTACTCTTCATGTCATATTAAGAAGACTCGGTGATGTATTTCCATCAAGACAGACAAGTCCCAACTCAATTATAGACCTTCTGTTCTAAAAGGGATGGTGCATTCCCAAGACTGCAGAAGGGCCTCTCAGCCAGATTTGTGAGAAAAAGTGTCATCGTTTTACTCACGGAACTGTTCCAGATGCTCAGCGCTGTTAGATTCAGGAAAGGCAGTGATTGTCACCAGTGGGCATGGATTCCCTCCCAGCGTTTGGCAGATAACATCATGCCGGAAGTAGACTTTCCTGTGATCGATGCTTCTTTCCAGAATTTCAAGATGTGTCTAGAAAAGAAACAAAACAAACATACATATTATTAATATTTATCTAATAGTTCAAACAGGAAATATCTTTTATTTTCTAAATTTTGAAATTATTAGAAGTGCTTTTGCCAACCCAACCTGGCTGATATGTACAAAGCATTGAGTGATGAGAGGATGTTCTTAGGAGAGGTTCAGGGGGCTAAAGAGACAGTATTGTTTCTGCACACATCTACATAAGAGATTTGTTTGCACATTGCACTATAAGCAAGAAGGCAAGGACATAAAATGTTTTTCTTATCTCCATAGTGTGGTTGCCATGATGACAGAAGATACCCAGAGCACTAGAGACTATGAGCCCCAGACGCACACAGTAAAGTGGGTCAAGGCATTAGCGGAAAGTTATGAGCACTCTGGAGGAAAACAAAAGACAGTTTACCCATGGGATGCTAGATTAACAGAAGACAGACCAGTAACAACTGGATTTTCCTACTAGGATTCCAGATTTAAATACTAGATGTAAACACAGCATTACCCAAAATATGGAAAAGCTATTGAAACAAGGACACCTAGTTAACAACCTTTAAGATCTCTGACGATATTGTCACTAATCATAACAAGGGGAATGACTTGAGATACCCTGTGAACTCCATCTGGTTACAGTGACTTCAAGAACCGGAGGGAACATAGTCAGTCCCATTGCAACACAGGAGTACTGGTTGATAAATATTATCCAGTTTAAGATCTCAGATCAACAGAGCAAAGAAGAAACAACCGTGCTTTTCACTTGATGACTAAGCCTGCTGGGTAAATGAAACACATACACACACATACACATACACACACACACACACACACACACACACAGAGAGAGAGAGAGAGAGAGAGAGAGAGAGAGAGAGAGAGAGAGAGACTAATCATGAAAATATTTAAGACATTTGTGAATATATTATGGTAGTGTATAGTGTAGAGAAAATGTTTATACATAGGCAGAGTTATGTGCCCCAAATATGTATGTACTCGTCCATGAACATGTGTGCACTTAACCTTAAATGGGCACAGAGACTTTACAATGACAATTTCCAGAGATTATCCTGTCTTATCCGGTTGGAGTCCATGTGATTATAAGTTATTAAAAGCAAAGACATTTTCCTAGCTGATGAGAACCAAAGAGAACTCAGTCTGATAGCCTGATATGGAAGACAAAGGATGTCACAGTCAATAGATGAATACAAGAAGATTCCAGAAGCTAAAAGGGCCAAAAAATGATCCCTTAAGGATTCAGAAGAAGGACATTTTAACACGTTGGTCTTTGCCACGTCAATTTTCTAATTTGAGGGTTGTTTTTAATCTCATTTAAACTACTACATTTTTTTATAATTTGCTACAGCAGAAATGGAAAAGGATTATAACAGAAAACAAATAAATAAATAAATAAATAAATAAAGTTTTAAATACAGTTTAACGAAATGGCATGGCTACAAATAGTTAAGTATTGAACTACTTGAGACCTGCAGAAAAAAACAAAAACAAAATGTGTTGGGAACAAAGAGAAGCAAATAATTCTATGAATTTTCTTCTACCCTCAAGAGAGTACAGAAATTTTTTGTGGAATTTAAACTAGTGGCTCACGTTGGTAAGCTCAACAATCAAGAGGCAGACAGGCAGATAGCTAAAGTTGATGGATGAGAAGGAAGAGGAAGAAAAAGAGGAGGAAAAAAGTGAAGAGAGGAAGAGAAACAGAAAAGGTATTGGAGAAGGAAAAAAAAAAGGAGACCGAAAATGAGAAGGAGCTAAAGATGAAGAGCAAAGGAATTTGACCTGGAATCACATACTCCTTGAAACTGATAAAGTCACGCAGCACCTGGGGCTGACTGTCCACATTCACATGACCTTTACTATTTCACAAAAGTCTTGTCCAAGAAAATAAAATAGAGCAGCAATCAAGTGTCCACCCAAAATTATTTGAATCTCTTTCCTCAAAACCAATGTTCATGAATCTGAAACAACCATGCCATAATCCTTACTTAATCCTACCCCCACCCCTACATTAAATCACCAGCCTTTAAATTGGACTTTGAAGTTTTAATAAGTAGCCCAATTTTGTCCTTTCTCCTTAGAGAAACTTTCAAGATTTTGTCACATGTTTTTCACCCTGGTCAAACATGCATAGGATGTAGGTGAAAAAGTTCAAGTACAAGTGCTCATGGCTCCCAGAGGCTAACACAGGACCTGTGCACTCAGTGTCATTTCTAGGACCATGCTACTCCATCATGAATAGTGGGAGATCAACGGAAACTGATCTGGGTCCAAAGACCTCAGCAAAATCCTCTCCTACATTCTACCCAATCACCTTACCTACATTCTTTCTAATAGATGGAGTTTACTCTTCGTAAAACCTGGTCTCATGTCTCATGTTTTTTGTTATTATTCTAAACCTGATACCACTGCCCTCCCTTAAACAGAATGGAACTTGGGTCTGTAACTAAAGTTCATTTTTGAAGTGTGTGTATAGTTCCGTGTGAGTGTGTATGTGTAAATAACCCTATCATACATTCATCTACACACACACACACAAACACATTTCTTGACTTATACTTCTCTCTGAATAACTAGATGCCAGAAGAAACGGCGCCTGCTTGGAGCTTGATAGTAGTGAGGATTTTAATCCAATAGTCCTGCATCTGTCAAGTTTATGATCATGAGCAGTTAAATAAGTTTTAAACCAAAACGACTATTGAAAAATTAGTTTCTAAATAATACATATGACTTCTAGAAAAGATAAAAGCAAAATAGACACATAAAAGGGAAATAAATTAGACAAGATATTAACATTTTTCATGCATACACATAGCAATATTTGATTCCTAAATATTTAAAAAAAAGATATCATTAAGCATTAGAGCAGGAAGGTTAAGTGAAAGTGAGTTCCTGGATCTCACTGTGTTTGATTCTGATCCTGGTTTTGAAGAAACTTAGATACTTAGCCTCCTGATAGCTCAGTTTTTCATCTTTGAAGTATGTGTGAAAATGGTATTCCCTATGTCATACATTGATTGCTAAACTTCAGGAATAAAAACTATGAGAAATATGTCCATTGCCAAGTGTCACATGCTTAGAATTGAAGAAATGACAATTTCAAGGCTTGCCTGCTCTACAGAGTTCAAGGTTAGTCTGGGCAACTTAACAGACTTTCTCCCAAAATAAAAGATTTTAAGAAGTATGTCTTTTGTAGCTTGAGATTCTAATGTAATTACATTATTTCCCCTACCTCCCTTCTCTCCCTGCAAACCCTTCCCATGTATCCTTACTTCCTTGGGCTTTCTCAAATCTATGACCTTTCTTTTCGTTAACTGTCATCATGTGCCTGAATATATATTCCTAAATATAATCACTTTGGTCTATATAATGCTAATTATATGTATGTTTCCAGGGATGATCATTTGATATTTGATAGCCAATTGGTGCTCATTCTCCTGGGAAAGGCTTTCTCTAGCTTTCAGTGTTCCTTGATTGTCTATAGTTCTTTGTAGATGATAGGTACCTCCTGAGCAATCCCTGGAGTGTTAGCGTGCCTATTGTTCTTGTTCTAATTAAGGTCATGTTGATGAGAGTTAAAGGTACAGTTTCTGATATTATCGGGAGACACAGTCTCACAGAAAACTCCTTGACCTCTTCCCTCAATGATCTTTGAGCCTCACGTGTGGGAGTTGTATTGTAGATGTGTCATTTGGGACTTGGCTCCACAACTCTGGACTTTGGTTTGTTGTGGTTTTCTTTAATGGTCTCTGTCTATTGAAAGAGAAGTTTCCTTGATGTGGTGTGACGATTACAGTTATTGGGCTAGACCTTGGAGAAGGGTGTCCAGGATCTGGCTGGGTACCGAGGTTGGATGGGGTGGGTTTTCTTTTAATTTTTTTAATTTTCTATATTTTTACCTAAGTATTTAGCTCAGAGACAGGGCACTTGCTTATCGTGTGCAATGCTCAGGATTCAATCTCTAGAGCTGAGCATAAAAAAATTAGTTACCTAAAATTAAACGAAAAATAAAAACAAGGTCTGGCGAGAGGGCTTCATGGTTAAGAGGGTGTGCTGCTCTTTCAAAGGACCCAAGTACCATCCTAGCTTGCATGTCACAGGTCTGAGACTCTCTCCTCTCTCCATGGGTAACTTCACTCATGTGCACATCCCCCTGCACAGACATACATGCAAATATGCCAGTTTTTTATGTGTCATGTAGAAACACTAAATGCTGGCTGTTATTGTTAGTTAAACAATGTCAATTTCAACTGTGTTGCATTTAAGATCTAAAAATGAAACACTAGTAGTATGCAAACACTCAAGAGTGGGGGAAACAACTCAAAGAAAATATGGTCCATATTGCACAGGAAAACAAAGCAAAGAGTGGAGCAAAGCACAGAAAAGAACATCTACTCAAATGACAGCTATAACCAAATATCTTGTAAGCATAAACGGGTTAATCAGTCTTATTAAATGACAGAAACGTTCAGATTTCTGTTTTTAACATTCTAATGCATGTTGTATACAAAAGGCACTTTTGAAAGCAGCCCGGTGTGTATGAGAAACACTCCTAAATTATCTCTTTATTTTGTTTGCCTGTACTCTAACATTTTAAGGGAGAAATATTGAATGTAAAAGGAAACGTAAACATAAATTAAAGCAGGCAAAGCAACAGTAATATATGGCAAAGTCATATTCCAGATCAAGTGCATTAAATGGGATTTTAAAATCTTATTTTGATAAAGGGCACTATTCTCAAAGAACATATAAAACTCATAAATCTTAAGAATCAAATAACATAGCTTTGAAATATATAACACACAACAGCAGAAAGAGAAAAATGACACCAGGAGTGGGAAATTGTAATATGGCACCGCAGACGTGGGTAAACACATGTGGCAAGAGCAGTAATACAGAACAGCCAAACAGTGTTGCCATTTACATAGTTGTCTTAACATGTTCTATTTAATTATTCCCAAACATCCGTGAAATTAGAATAATAATTAGTCATATATGAGGCTATTAAAATTCAACAAGAAGGAAAATTATATAAACCCCATTTTCTGATCATTATTAAGAAAAATTGGAGGTAGATTAAAAATGATTTTCAAGTAGCAAAAAGAAAACAACTGTTTGAAAAATAGAAAAACATTTTCCCCAAAGAAGCTTACCGTAGTAATTTATATGCCAAAAGGAAAATCAATCTTAGGCTACTAGTTCAAGCCCTGTTGTAAGTGTTAGCCCTGTAGGGGTGCAGATTAATATTTAGGTGTTTGCTTAGCATTTGCAAAAGCAAGGAACCTTCTCCAAAGTGTCAGCTGTAGGATGTTAACAAAAGCGGGATTATCTAAGGAGGTGTAGTAGGTAAGCAAGCTGTTCATAGCCAAAACACTGGAAATGATGAGTTAAATAACATGAAAGTAGTGCCATGACATGGGCCTTCTCAGCTCCTTTCCTATGGATGTGACACGGACACTGTAATTGCTAAGAATGAAGACTGGCAATCAGTGCTTCATGAATCTAAATGGCCATTAGCTTCTCTCTCTTCTTTTTCAATAAAGATTATAGGAGGGCTTGCAAAATGGCTCAGGGGATAAGGGTGTTTGTTCCCAAGCCTGATGATCTGAGTTCAATCCCAAAGATCCACACCATAGGACGGAAAGCCAACTCTTCCAAACTGTCCACATGTGCACAGTGGTCCATGTGAGTACATGTACACACACATACACACACACACACACACACACACACACACACACAGAGAGAGAGAGAGAGAGAGAGAGAGAGAGAGAGAGAGAGAGAGAATCAATTAATTAATTAATTAATTAATTAAAATTTACAGATTTAGGAAATTGAAGTGCTACAGAATATACTTTGGGAAATAGTATTGTGCCAAATCGTTCTGTGAGTCAGATGCTCTCTTTCATCTGTCTCTCATTTCATTATGGCCACAAGGGTCCTCCCTGAGATGGACTGAGATGATTGGCAGCCTGTCAAGGAAAAGCTGTGATTATCATTTTGTGTTCCAAATAACTCACAGAAGTTTAGTCCCTGATACCAAACAATGAAAAGATAAATGAAACGATAGGGTTGCAGTCCAGCTCAGTGAGAGAACACCAACAACTTGGCAAGAGGCAGTGCAGCTCAGTGGTAGAACACCAACTTAGCAAATCTGCGTGAGACTCTGACTTTAATAGTCGGCACGACTGAGTAACATAATAATAACGAAGACATTAATAATCAAATCTAGATTTTAGAACTCAGATATAGGAGGCAAGTTCAGCTTTCCATCTGTCTATGAAGTTACTTGTGAGAAAGTCAATGCTGACAAAGACGTCACCATGCCAGGGAACTTGTCCTTCACAGTGTGTCTCAACCTGCTCCCCAACAGCAAATGCAGGCACAACATGCTTGAGTTCTGTCCATTTGTATAACATGTGTAATTATCACTGTCATTACCACCCTCCAATACCTAGTGTACATTAACTTAAGCTCATTCCCATAAACTGTAATTTTTTATTTTTTACATAGCCATCTCCCCCATTCACCTCTCAATGAAATATATGTCCCCTGGGAATTATCATCTAATGTGCACCAACCATCTGACACCTCCAACTCCAAGGGGATTGATTATTTTGGTTCTAGTAACATAGGCAATGACTAGTGGCCAACCAGTAAAAAGCCTCTGCCAGATTTCCGTTTGCTCAAATGGCTTTGTCTTGATCTCCAGCTGAATGCTCCCACCTCAGGTCCAGAAAGGCTCTCTTAATTGGATATTGTTGGGATCCTTGATGGGAGAAGCAGCGCCTGTGAATACAAGTGCCAAGTGAAGCTAATTACAGCCCTGTGGAAGCCACAGGGGTGGGTTTCTTTGTTAAAGTGGCACTGAGTTCAAAGAGATTGCTGCAACACCCAGAGGGGTTGACTTCTTAAAGAGAAAGCCCTGTCTGCAGGAAAATCAAGCTGATAACCTTACCCGGGAGCCACATCCAGAGCTTCTCCACGGAGTCCTTGGGCTTTCTTAATGCTTCCACAAAAGGCATTCCCTGACCTCAGCAGGTTACTCTGCTGATGGCCACTTACAAAGCACCAAACTCCAGAAAATCATCTTTTCTTGTTGCAATTCCCTTAGAACTGCACTTTCTGGTGCCCTAATTTGAGGGGTAGGAGGAGCCCACCCCCAAGCACAAGGCCTATTTTATTTTTGCACTACTTATTCCCCTGGACACTTCAATATACTCAGCAGATAATTAGAGTGTCTCATCACAAGAACAAATAACACCTGTAAGTAAAAACAGAAGCTAGAGAGCACATTGGAAGTTCCTGAAAAACTTTATCAAAATGTCCCTGTCTGATAACACCAACTACCCTAACTTAAAGGAACTTACTGTGTTTCGTTCCTATGAGAGGTGCCCTCATGCTCCGGAAACTTACTTTAAGAACAAGATAGACATTTGCCATTTATAAAGAGAAAAGCATTTTGATGTCTTTTATCCATTAAAAAGTCAAACTAATAAGTGATCACTATGACAAGGACATCTGTAGCTCTCTTTGATCTTTAAATACTTTCCACACCAGTATAGATTATGGAATGGGCAGTTAATGACTCTAACAGGAAGAAAAGGATTATCATAGAAACAGCACCAGTGCGCTAATGGCTACCAACTAGAATTGATTACTGAGGTAGACATATTTTTTTTAAGATTTATTTATTTATTTTATGCATGTAAGTATGCTGTAGCTGTCTTCAGACACACTAGAAGAGGGTGTCAGATCCCATTACCAGTGGTTGTGAGCCACCATCTGGTTGCTGGGAATTGATCTCAGGACCTCTGGAAAGGCAGTCAGTGTTCCTAACCACTAAACCATCTCTCCAACCCGAGGTAGGCACTTTTAAACTTTCATCTATCAATTTTCTTATATTTATAACAGCCTATAGAGCAATACATTTTGCTTCCACTTTACAAGTATAAAAAGTAAGTTGGAAAATATGTAAAGCTGTCCCATAGCTACAAGCCAAGGAAACAGAGGCCTGGACTCGTCAGTGTCCATCTGACTCCAAAAAAATTGTCTTTACATTGTGACTCTCATGGTATGAGCTTTCCTGGGTAGAGGTCACAAGACATATTTACTCCCCAGAAGAATAGCGGGCACTGACAGAGTAAAGAAGTGATTCTTGCTTGAGGCCAGCTTGGTGAACCAATGAGTTTATTGGGGATACTCAAAGGTATATTGGTGACTCAAAGTAGTAGTGCCACTGAAGTGTCCCCAGTCTCAGTCAACTTTCTACTTCCTCCAAGACCACATGTAGCAAGTGGGTGCTGGAGTGAAGACAAGTCTCAGGCAAGGATAAGGTTGCTCTCCTTCTTTCATTAGGGAACTAATAGCCTCTTACAAGTGTATCAAAGACCCAGTGTCCTCATGATGTTCTGCATATTTTCTTGCCTTGACTCTTTGGCCATGGTGTTTCATAGCTACCACAGCAACTATGCTTCATGACTACCTAAATGAATGTTCCACTGGGAGGGCACAGCTCCGACACAACAGCTCCAGACAGCTAACATTTTCCAGATCTTTTGACAAAAGCCGGTCCTTCCAACAGGCTTCCTTGGTTTCTTCCTGTTCACCTCCTTACTATCAAGACCCTGCATCAACATGGGCATTTTGTTTTGGTCCATACAACGCTAGGTCTCTATCTGTTGATTATGTGACAACAACTGATTTATAGCTTGCTGGTTGCATCTTTGATCTATCACATGGAAGTCAACATTTCCCATGTGATGTCTCTGAAACTTCCCATTTATTCTGAACCCTTTATAAAATAGATGACATTGTCCATATGGAATTCTTCTCTTTGCCCCTCCTGTGTTCCCCCACCTCCTTTTCCTTTTCTCACTCTGTTTCTTATCTCTGAAGATGGTAGAAATATTTTCTCCACTAATTATAAATATCAGGACAAAATCCCAAAAATCTCTGCCCCACAAATCTACTACTCACAAGCTTTATTAAGCTCTCCCAATATAGGAATCTCACTTATGACCTCCTTCCTTATCTCCTGCCAACTTATGCAGGTAGAAGTTTTCAGTGAAATTCCATTGCCTCACCTCCTAATCCACCCAAAATTGTCTCGGGGCCTCGTTTTCAGGTAGGATCACTGCTCCAATAAACCTGCCATAGAAGCATCTCAGGACTTTAACAGCCGAGCAGTCTTTTCAGTTACTTCTATCATGACATGGCTGATTGAAACCTAACCCCCTTGGTTTGCTTCAGAATTATAATATTCTATTTCTTTGTCTTAGCTTTATTTTAATGCTGTAATTTGGGTGATTATCCAACAGAATTGCCAGCAAGTATCTGGAAGATAACACTTTGAAAGGACCAAATGCTAATTCTCCTATAAGAAAATATTAATGTTCTTAAAGTTTCAAAATTATATTCACAGCAAAGATATCCAGCATACAATCCTCTGCTATAAAAAATGTTTCCAAGGCTTAAACATAATCTTGTTGTAAGAGATTTACAAATTGTGAATCTCACATGAAAATTTATTTACCACCCCGCAACATAAACCTCAACTCACATACACTTAATTCTACCCTAGGGATATCATTCACATTAGTTTGTCATTGATCAGTTGAGAAAGAACTGTTTCAGGACACATCCAAAAATAAAAATTACCAGAGTGTGTCCCAGAACCAACTGGTTTTGATGAAGTGGAAGGAAGGGTTCCACAAGTGAACCTAGAGTCAATTACACTCCTAACCCAGAGAGGACAGAGGCCATCAGTCACTGGAAATATGAAGCCTAAAATTGAGAGTATCTTTGTCACTTTCCAGATAACAGATTATCTTTTATATGCTATTCTGCTCCTTTAAGAGGAAGAAGCCTTGCATACATCTCCTGTGACTTTTCTTATTAACTCTTCTCAAATGTCTATAGTCAGTAAGAAAAAAAAGAAAACACCAAACTTCAGTTAGCAATCTTATCTCATCTAGCTTGCCAGCTCCATCTCTTCCCCCTAAGAAGGGTCTTCATTGCTGGTGCTTTTGTCTCCCTTGAAAATGAAATTCTTTTTCCCTAGATCCCAATTACTTTTCAGGTGTTTGTAAGTCATAAGCATTAGACTCTGTGCTCTGGTCAGACAAGCCTCTAGGAAGGAATAGCCCACAGGCCCAGAGCAAGATGGAAGCCTGATTCCAGTCTTTGAGTCATCTTATAGTCACTCACCAAGAGTCTAGCAAAGCCCCTGAGATCAGGACTGTACCATGTTTGATTTTAAAAAAAACTGCTAGTATTCAGCTGAATCACATCCACAACACTCAGAATTTCAGATAAAATCCTTGAGTTGATGATTTAAACTGTCATCTGTATATCTATCTCCTCACAGAACCCAGTGACCATACATACTTATAAAATTTATCAAGCTGAATTTTTAGTACCTACAGTATGTAATAGCAAGCCAGAATACAAAGCTGATCCCAAAGCAGAAAATTCCACTGAATTCATTCTATACTTACTTCTACAGTATAATAGAAAGGCTACAGGGATTAACATGAAAGACCAGTGCTCTGTTCCCCACTTTGCCACTAGCCAGATATGGGATTTCTCAAGCTCTATTCATGCATCTATAAATGTTACAGGTGAATCAGACAAGCTCCCAAACTCCTTTGAATGCTTTATATTCACCTCCACCAAGAATTTCCTGAGGGTCCAAGGTAGTCTAACAAATGTATATGTGTAGGTGTCCTATACACATATTTCTTCCTCCAATAGAAAAAAGCCAACATGTATGCAAAAGTGCGCCTCTTTTCCCAACAGATATTCCACTCACAGTGCTTCACTGTCAACATCATAAGTATAGGGGAAGCCACTCATGAATCCTGCCTATTGTGTGTCCCCAAAGGCAGCAAGCATGTCTTACAACAGCCACGGTTTGTTTCAGCATATTGCAAGATATGCATGCCTTAGATTAACTTCATGTGTTCTCTAAGGGTGATACACAAATAATACTAGTTGTGTTTCTTATGCAATCTGGAAAACAGTAAAAATATCTCTGTAGGCAAGACAACATATGGAAAAAAGGACAGCTGCACTTTCATGAAGGGCTTAGCCAAGTGGTTTAAGTGTGCCTGCTCCAAGAGATTTTTATTTATACCAAAGCATTCCTTTTGAACGGTTGTTATCTTGTCCTACTCTTTATCACAGTCTTAAAATGAAAATGTTTAACCTTCAAGCTAAATGCTATATTGCAGGCATATACATAATATTATGAATACGGCAGTAACATTTTGTATTAACACAGAGGATAAAAGCATTCTGTAGAAGAGATTGTAGCTCATTATTCCACAGGATAGTCATAAAATAGCTAGGGGAAAGTGATGGTTTGCTAACTTTTGGAAATGATAGGAAACTGTATGGTCTAGACATAACTTTCCTCAAAGTTGTCCCATCAATAATTTTGTAGAGACTTCAAACACAGAAATGACTGTGAATCTTGCACCTTATGCTGCACCTTCTACGTAAATAATAATGGCCACTGGACTCATTGTTTTCTTCTACTATTTGTTCAAACACAAACATGGGATCCACTGGAGAAACTGACCTGTATGCTCACTCACAGACTGCTCAAACTCACAGACTCAAAATCTCTCTTCTGCCTTCTACCTCTCTCTTCTAGTAAGGAATCTTTTTCTGCATCTCTGCCTACTTGCAGGGGTTGACCCTAATTCATTGCCTGACTAACAACTTCATTCTTTACTTGTGGACTTACTAAAGACAGAGGCCATAAGACGTAACCCCAGCTTCCGCTCTCAACCAGTAGACAAGTTGGGCCTTTAGAACAGCACTTGCTGTGAGACCCAGCAATATGCTCCAATCAGGGAAGGACATAGAACACCAACCAAGTCAATGACAACACACCACACTGTCTTAGGAAAATGATAGTTCTCCTCTCCCTGCTGACCCCTTATTCTGGGATCTCTAGAATGTTCTCAGAAAAATCTCTCATTTTTGTTCTCTTACTAGGATAATGATGCTATAGGTCATTACCATGAGGGTGGAGTAGGTGTAGGGATAGTGATAGGCCAGATAGCAGGCATCTTCATCGTGTGGGAAGGTAACAGCAAACGTGAGGGTGTAATAGCGCTTCCCAGATGCTCCATCCATGGTTGCTGCATTCTGACGGTAGTGATTTCTAAAAAACAGAAAAGGACAGGATGAGAATGAATGAAGTTGAGGAAGGGGTGAGGCTGCAGAGGAGGATGGGGAGGCCCCAGAGTTCTAAATGTCAGAACTCTCCTGTGCTACATATTGGCAAAAGAACCGTAACTCGGTAATGAAAACCACTTTTGTGGGTAAAACTTAGAAAGTAAAGAAAGAGACAATGGAATTCACTGCCAGCTCCTGTATCAGTTCAGTCACACGTAAGTTTGACCCAGCATCTCCCATTTGTGGTATACATATTGTGACTTCCCTTGTTTAACTGCAACTACAGATGAGCACTACCTAACCATTGCACTGAGAACAAGGATGATGTAAGCCACTTCTGTTTCATACTGTCCAAATTTTGCTCCCCTATCCTTATCACTCGACACAACCATATAAAATACAGCTCATCCCTTTAATTCTGTTATAGTTTGATATGTTATGTTCATAAACTGTAGTTTTGCTGCACATGACCCACCCTCTACCTCTGATGTTCTTCCTGACCCCTCTTCTGTGTTGTTTCCTGTGCTTTTGGAGGGGATGATGTTGATATCCCACTCAGGGCTGAACACATAATAATTTAGTCTTGGCACTTTGATTACTTAGGAGTCTCTGTATTAACTGCCTCCTGCTATAAGAAGCTTCAATGATGAAGGTATAACACAGCACTAATCTACGGATATCAACATGCAGCTCATACCCTTTGCTTCTGACAAATGGATTTATTAGCTATCGCTACTAAGCACTGAATTCCGTCTCAAGATTCACATATGTCCTCTTTGTCACTGCTGTAATAACTCATCCTGTGAATTAAAAAAAAAATGGAAGCTTAGAAGGACTAGTTGACCATAAAGCAAGGAAATGCTGGATACAGGATTTGAACCCTGATTTCTCTAGCTGAAATGACTGTTCTTTCACTGGACAATAAGTTCTTTCCAAAGGAATGACTTTGTCATCCCAAAGGTGACTTAGCTTCCGAAAGCTTGAGGGTGCACATTTTCCTTTGTCAAAGATGAAGGACCAATTCTGATACTTCCGAGAACAGTATCAAAGTAGATTGCACCCAGAAGTACATTCCATGCAATGTTTTCTGTACACACTGCCAGTTACACTCTCATTTTGCCTGTTGATGTTGAGACAGCTGTACAGGCTTTTCTGTGAAATGTTATCATCCAGGCTGCAGGATAATGTAAAATGCACACAACACCACAGGCACTTCTACCTTTGGCTCAACATTAGCTTTCTGGCTCATTGTGAGGTTTGGGGATTTGGGGTGAGGGAGAAGGAAAGGAGAAAGAATAAATAGATTATTGTTTGTATGTTCTTGCAAAACATAAAAAAATGGATATTCTTTTCTTCTTTTAACTTCATTCTTACTCTCCTTACCACAACTAACTGCAAAAGGCAGTTGTATAGGAAAAGAACTAATAGCATGCCACCATACTTCCTGTGCTCCTTGTAATGTTTCAATGCTTATAAAACAAGGGGTATGTGTATGAGAGGTTGTCAATGCTTCCAACGACTACTGCCCAACTTACTTTGCTTGCTTCAGCTTCTGTTCACATAGCAACCTAGAGTCATTCACTCTGGGAAGGGGGAAGAGAATAAGCCCATAACAACACTAGTTCAAAATAACTGTCCCATCCAGCTTCTGAATCACACTAACAGAGTCTATTTCCCATGTGCTTATAGAAATAGCTTCAAAAGAGTATCTTCCCCCATGCTGTTAGCTGGGTCTTCATATCTAGCTGTATCTATTTTTTCCAGATTTCCCCAAAGTTTTAAAGTATCTCCAAACGCTAAGACTCTGGTTATTAGAAAGTATGCAAAGAGCAGATGGCCGCCCAGAAGGCATGAGAGGCACTTGTGTTCTGTCTTTATTTGCTTTCCGATTGCACTTGCAAAGGCTCCAATGAAAAAACACATTTTCTTTATACTTAGCTGAATAGCAAACAGGTACTGGTCAGTTACAGCCCCTAACCAAGAGAAATGAGGCAGGGACACTGCATTAAAGTATGAATTAGTCTCCAATCTATAAACAGTACAAATATAAATACACACATGCACACATATTCATGAATATGAAGACAAGTATAAACATCATCAAATGTCCACTGTCACCAGATTCTTCTCCTATGAACAGCAGAAACAGAGTCACCATCTTGACTTGAGATAAGAGTCAGTTGTAGTGGTCTTATTTGGTAATGGCCTTGCTTTCTTATAGGTCTGCCCATGAAGTCTGGAGAGTAGTAGTTACATGTATCATTAAACTCTGATACTCTGTATGTTTCCCAGTGTACACTGAAGTCATATAACAAGGATACTTACCCATCACCATGTCAGCCTTGCTCTACTCTGCTACATAAAGCAACAAAGAGGGGGCAATGAAATCTCTGTATTTGTCCTTAGGTTCTTCCCCACTGAAACCACCCTGGGCTCCACGAAAAGACCAGTTCTAGGGGAATGGAAAAAGAAATAGCATGGGCCCAAAATTTTAAAATTCCATGGTCCCTGTGATAGAGGAGAATGAATTCAGATAGTAGTTTTGATTATATGTTAAATTTTCTCACACATGTGTGTATGTACACACACACACAAACACACACATGAAGATACACATCTCTCATAATATACCTCATAGCCTGAAGGTATCAACTCCTTCCCTGCAAGCTGGCCTTTCCCAAGATGCTTGTACCCTACTAGGAGTTCAGGAAATTGGAAACTAAACAACAGCTTGTAGGGAGTAAAATTCAGCTGAAGAAAGTTGTTTTGCAACTTCTAATGATGGGTTTAAATTCTGGAGGACTCTAAAACAAATGTCAGACTTCATCACTGGATACTTTTCTGATAAACACACTATAGGAGGAGGCAATGCCCACAGACAACATTTCTCAGAGGCCTTTGACAAATGTCTAGTAAGTCTCTAAACTGAAATAAGGCTTTCTGATTTGATTTTTCCAATTAGTTGTCTTTGTTTTCTCAATTGCAGTGTGAACATGCTGAAGGATGTCTTCAGGGTGGTAACAGTCATCCTTCCTACATTAGCTGCTTCCTTCCTATGTTACAAGGACTTAGAAAATCTTTGTCATCATCTTCAGTTACCGTGTTTCCTTCTCTTAGCTTAAATGTTTGCCCTTCAAAGAATTATTCTACAATATTGTACATAGCTCTTTGACACTTGTATATTCCTCACTGCTGATACCTATCAAAAGGACCAACTATATTCCTTTCTGGGACACTGTGCTTGGTTTGTGTGCCGTGCCTAGACATTGGCAACTCTTCAGTTGAAGTTTATAGAATAAATAGAGCTAAGGTTCCCTGAACAATAATTAAGATGCTTCATCTATTTTGTGTCAATCTTAATATTACCCTTCCAGAGGAAATATCTTTTTTAC
Organism: Grammomys surdaster; assembly: GCF_004785775.1. NCBI lineage: Eukaryota > Metazoa > Chordata > Mammalia > Rodentia > Muridae > Grammomys > Grammomys surdaster. The sequence continues at coordinate 499,688 of NW_021604912.1, read as the reverse complement.
ACATTCTATAGGTGGAAACATTAGGGCTCATTGTTGTGAAGTATCTTGAACAATTCCACACAAGCAGTATTCAGTGTGGACTTAGCTATGAAACTAAGATTGTTAACATTATATCACTTCTCTCTTAGAAATGTACATAGTGACAAGAGAAATTTTGTTCAGTTCAGCAAGTAAGAATCTGTGATCAGTATACACCAGGAGTGCTAGAAACTTAGAGACTAAAACAAAGAGGAATATCAAACAGTCCAGGTGAGGGCTAGTGAAGATGAGATCTATACTATGACTCTATCACCAATACTCAGTTGATTTAAGATGGTTCTAGTAATTGTTACTAAAACTTACTAACGTTAATTGAATACCTACAGCATTCAAGTCTTTGGCTTACTGTGTGTTCTATTGCATTTCCTTTCATCTTCAGAGCTCCTTTGTGGAGGCAGATGCCACTTTTATCCTTATTTTATAGACAAAGAAACTAAGATTGAGAAAAGTTGGAGTAATTTGTCAGATGTCTTTCTGGTGAAGGGATGGCAGAAATTTACTCACAAGAACAATTTTCTCTTGGAAACATCTCTTCTGGGTGAAAAAACAAAACAAAAAACAAAAAAAAACGAAGAAGCCTGGCCACTGGTATGCTCTCAGATGGGCTGGAAACCCTAGACAGGTCATCTTGGGACAAAGATGTCCTGAGCTACACAGACCCAGCTGCTCCACGGTAAAAGCTCACCCTTCCCTGAACCATTCATCTTCAGAAGGATTCATACCTTTGTAACCATAAAACCTTCAATGAAACAAGAAGCAAAGTACACAAGGCAGTTACAAATTACATCCATTTCCACTTATGCTCAGAAATGTTCCAGGAAGTTGAATGTCGTTACTATTGTTCACTGTGTGTACTACACTCGCCGACACTAAAGTTACGTGTGAATTAGGTAATCTCACACTGATGATGGCTCTTTAACAAGGGTACATCATTTGACTTAATGGAATCTAATAAGGCACAGCAGCTGACTCGCTGGGCTTCCCCGTGCCTGCAGCAGCCCTAATATTCTATATAGCACCAAATCTCTCTCCTGAGATTCCTCAGAAGGATGGATGATGGCAGCGCTCTTGTATGGCATTCATCTTCATGAATGAGCTGTTCCATCTCCTCTCATGAGCAGAGATAAATGTCAGAAGAGAGCAGCTGCAGTGTATTACATGGCCACTCAGCACCTGCAGCTTCCCTCCCTCTGCCCTTCAACATGGAGATTGCTTTAGACCAGAGCTGGGAGAGGATTGGGAAAGGTGTGAAGCCGCAAGTCAGAAGGAGAAGTGGGCCACAGGAAAGTAAATAAAACAAATCAATGTGCCCTTGCTTACTTTATGACGGGCACAGAAAAATGAGTTCACCCGTTTTGTTCTTCAGTCTCCAGAATAAAGGGGGTAATTTGTAACCTGGGAAAATGACCAAATTGTGCACACAGAGACAATATTAAAAGCTTTTCCTTGAACATATTATTTATCTAGGTAATAAAAATATTAAAATACCTACTGTTTTATGTGGGGATTGACCTGACTGGCACCTGCAGTACATGTCAATCATATACAGTGAATAATTACAAAACAAGTTTGATTGAGGCCAGTGAAATCAAACCCTCTTCCCTGTTTTACTCCAGAGAGAGATTATAGAAAGCACATTAAATTCAATATCGGCTGTTTCATGACATGGAGCTCACCATCATAGCTTCAGCAAAGGTTTGCAGGGAGTAGGGAAGAAAAGACTTGCCCTTCCCTGTCTTTTCTATTAGCTTCTGGCAAAGTATTTAAGGATCCCCGAAGTATATGAGGCTCCATTCCTTCCAGGAGTTCTTTTTCTTTCACATTTGTATTTAACTACCCAGATACCACATTCTTACTTCTCCTTACATTGAGTATCCTGACACTAACTCTGGGAATTTAATGCCACAAGGATAACAGAACATCTGAGTTTATACTAACATAGAGAACATTAGGAAACAAGGAGGTAAGATTCCCCTTGACTAATAATCCAGAGAGAATAAATGCAGGGATGAAACAAAGAAATCCTCTAGAGCAGATCCAATCACAGATTGTGAAGGGAAACAAGGTAAAAGATGTTGTACAGTAAAGTATTCCATAATAGACCGAGATGTTGTAATCTGTGGGTGAATAGAGATTACACATATCTGTCCTGTTGTTACATCACATTATTGGTAATGTGTTAATACAATGTGAATAATTGTAAAACAAACTGTATCACAATGTAGCAACCTTATCCATTCATCTCTGTTATATTCATGGCTGGAATATGAAAAATGAATTACATTATACATGCACGGTTTGCATTTTATCCCTCCGTTACTCCTTAATTCACATAACAATTGTCTTGTTAATGAATCTAAAAGCTATTAACAGTGGCGTCCCTTAGGCCTGGGTGGTGTTTTTGGATGTGTGTCTTCATCTTTCTCCTCTGAGGAGATACCTGCCTCCCCTTGAGTTTCTTTCTTACTCCCAAGTTCAAAAAAGAGTATATGACTTGTGAGCTCCACTTCACTGATTTAATCATGCAAGACCTTATGTTTGTGGTAACCTCAAGTTCCAGACCCAAGCAAGTTTTCCATTAAATTTTGTACATATATTGACACTATTTTCAAAGGAAATTAAAAGATATTCCTGGTACAATAAAAATTGGATTTCATTTATGTCTCCTGCCTTTGTGAACCCTACAACCCTGAGGTGATGTTTAGCCTACATCTCAGTGTACCAGAAAAAAGAGTCCTAGGGGTTCTAAGATAAGTAGGCCAGGAAGTAATTGCCATTTCGGTGAGTGGAAATCCAACAAAGTTGTAAGGTTTTGTTATTCTTCTAAAGAATATACAAAAATGCTACTTGGGTTCATATCTTGATCCATCAAGGACAGAAGCTGCCATCTGCCTTGCTGCATCATGTTAATCAGCTCCTCTCTGTGCTTTGTGAGCTGCTCTTATCTCTATGGTGATTTCTGCTTTTATCCAAACAGAAGAATAGGACCTCTAACCTTTCCTGTCAATACCATCCCCAGAGCTCAAAGCAGAGAGATGTTAAGTGTATACCTTCCTTCTCTGAGTCTTTGATAATCATCCCAAATTCTAGATTATCTGCTAGTAGTATGTTAGGGACCTGTTATTATCTTAGAAATGTGAGAGTTACTTTAGCAGAGAAACAAAAGTAGAAGCCTGTTGATTTTTATGAGATCTAGCAATAAACTAACAAGGTATCATATAAAATCTGCCTATCCTAACATTCCTTAGCCCTTGTTTGTGTATTTGAATTTTATTTTCCATATAAGAAAGATATGCATGTGCATGTAAATAAACCCATTTATTTCATTAAGGATATAGGTATTTTAAGTTTTCATCACATTTTTGGGGGGAGTAAACTGATAAAACTTGTCTATTGATTGAAGAATGAACATGAATAATTCAATCCCTCCCTCCTTTGTACACAAAACTATCTTACTACAGAAGAAGGCTTCCATATGTAGATTTGTCATATAGTCATGCCTCTATGACCTTGAAAAGTGAAGGTTGTATGCACAGGGAGAGAACATAGAACCCTAGACTTCCTGTTCACTGGGTCCTGAAAAACTAAGGTTTGAAGCAGTAACCACAACCTCAGCATGTACAACTTCTAAGACCTGGCCAAAAAGACTTCCCAAGTTTTCACAGTGGTATGTGAAGAGAAACTAATCATATTTCAATACTTCCAATGTTACTCGAGGGACTAAAGTGAGTTCCATTTAACCTAAAATGTCTCAGGACAAGCAGTGACAACAAGTTGGCAGACAAACAGGTTGTGGATATTTGCAAGAACAACAGAAAACAAATTTAAAAATTGAGGGTAAATATCTACACAGATCAAATGAAGCCATGTGTGTTCTAACATACTTGTAGTAACAAATTTCAGAGCCTGTCCGTATCCAGGCAGGTCGGCCAAGAAGAGCCTCTTTCACAGAATACATCGTCGGCTGCATCCCTGTGAAATAAAAGCAAGGCTTAATACACAAGAAAAGAAAAAGAGCCTCAAATGAAGAATACAATAATAGGCTGGATGATGAGCCCCTAAAGACACTCAGTTCTTGACCCCTCAAAGCTATACTCTGAATGTTCACTATATATTGTCAAGGAGACTTTGCAAATATAATTAAACTTAGATATTAAGCCAGACTGATGATCCATGTGGGTCTTGAATGTAACTACCAATGTCTTTATGAGGAGGACGCAAAGGGAGATTTGACTAAAGAAGAGAAGCAATGTCACTGGAGACATTACAGGTGCTGTACTGCCAGTTTTACAGAGGAAGGTGCCATGGACCAAGGAATGCAAGGAAATGGCTCTTGAATTAGGAGAACAACATCCATTCTCCCATTCAGTCTCCACAGAGAACACAACATACACTTGAACCCCCATTTTTTAAAACATGAATGCAAGAGTTAAGGCTCACATTTTATCTTTCTATAGGCATGAGTGTCTGTCTGTCCTAGGCAATATGGAATAGAGACATGGCCTGAAGTAGAATGAAATAAAGGTCACAGTCATAGTTATTCTTCATTCAAAACCATCAAATACATTAGTACTTGAACTATCCCAAATAGATCGTAGTGATTTAAGCATTTTCCAGAATTTTCTGAGTACATAAAGGAGTGCTCGGGTCGATTTTGCAGTTCTCCTGCCTTACTGCAAACAGGCCAGTATATATATTTACTCTTGTAATATTTAGAAGGTGGAAAACAGAAGCAATCACCTTCCAGACTCCAGAGTTCATTGTGTATTATACTTCAGAATGTACTGCAATATTGTGTGCACTCGTCACATTGTTTAGGAGGGTAAGAGTCCCTCACTGCCCTTCCATATTTGCACTATGCTCTCAATTGGCCATTGTCTTGGCAGACTGGTAAGCAAAGCATACCGTCCTCAACCTTCTGGGACTTCAGGGAGACTTCTGATAATAATACAAACAACCAGGAAGTGACTCGTTCATGATATAGACAGAAATCCCCTGATCCCAAAGAGCTCATACCATAGTTGAACTGGCTGTTGGGTTTCTCACAATTGATGATGTTGAACCGATAAGGGACAGCGGCCCTCATGCCGCTCACCTTGAAGTAGAACCACTGCTGGTGCTGGGAACTATTCACATCAGCATTGACCAACAAGTCATACTCAAACCTGCAGTCAGGAATGAGATAATGGGTAGAGTCACTCTTCCAAAGGAAGTGATTTTGTTTTGTCATACTTCATGTACACACTCCAATTCCTGACCCCAGAGAAAAGACATCTGTCTTAGTTAAGATTGCTATTACTCTGATGAAATACCATGGCCAGTACAAGTTCAGGAGGAAAGGGTTTATTTGTCTTACATTTTCACATTGTAGTCCATCACTGAAGGAAGTCAGGACCAGAGCTCAAACAGGATAGAAACCTGAAGGCAGGAGCTGATGCAGAGGGCATGAAGGAGTGCTGCTTGCTGAATTGTTCATCCTGACTTTCTCAGCCTGGCTTTTTATATAACCCAGGATCACCTGTCCAGTGATGGTACCAACAACAATGGCCCTCCCCCATCAATCACTAATTAAAAAGATGTCCTACAGCCAGAATTTATGGAGGTATTCTCTCAACTGAGATTTCTTCCTTTCAGATAACTCCAGATTGTGTCAAGTTGCCAAAAACCAAGCCAATATAATACTGCTTAGGTATAATTATGAAAGAATAGAACTTGATACAAGATATAAGAATAGAGCAGAGTTAACTTATGTAAACCTGCCTTTTAACCTGTGGCTGGCAAGAGTATGACAATGAGCTTACCATGCAATGATGCATACTTCACTGGGTGGGTAAATCCGGCCTACAAGCAATTCTATGACCTGAATCATCCACTGTCCCCACAGTGCTCACCCAAAAATGTGGTCATTAAAAGTTTTATTAGGATGTTTATTTTTCCCTATTTATTCTGCTCTGACTACAGCTGATTGATTCATTTATGATTCAGTTCTCTGATCAAAGGTAAATCTATAAAGAATACTAGGCATGGCAGTAAATTAGGCAGATTCTGGACTGAAAACTGTCCACCTAGGAAACTCTTTAGTAACTCTTACTTCCTAGGTCCTTTGAATTTGACTTTAGAAATAAGAAATACTGTAAACAGTGTGTGATTCCCTTTCTTTAGAACCTTAATTCCTCATTTGGTTCTCTTTCTCTCTCCTTTCTCTCCTTCCTTCCTTCCATATTTAAATCTATATTAATCTTTTCCTAACAAAATTCATTATTGCTATGAGAAAGGAAAAAACAAACACAAGCCATAAGACTAAGCAGAAGCTGAGCTGAGAGTGGAGAAGTAGGCTAGAATGGAACTATGACATGCTTGTCTTTTCTTTCCATAGTTCAAGAAGCTCAACTTTTCTTATGTGCCAGGTTTTGTTGAAGTAGTCCATGTACAAAACTAAAGCCAAAAGAAAAATATCATATATAAGTCTTTTCCCCAAAAAAAAATTACCTTCAAAAATAACATGTTAAATTGGTGCTACACTAAGTTCTAAGCTCATCATGGTAAGCATGTATCTCTAGATAAAAGCATGTCCACTGAGTGCTTACCATGTGCTGAGAGCTACTCAGAGAGTTTGATGAACATGAATTAAGTCTGATAAAAAAAAATCTACAAAGTAGGTATTACTGCTATCCTCATTTTGCAGCTGAGAAAAGAAAGACATGAAGCAAGGCAGGCTACTCCTAGCCCACCTAGAAGGTGGAGGCAGCCCTGGTTGTTTCATTCCAACATGTGTGGCTACTTATACTGTCACTAACCACTTGATATGTCAGAAGCCAGCCATAGACGGATTATGTAACTAGTAAGTCTATTCTACTCCTCTATGGGAAAATTGTGTTACATCAAGAGACTGTGAAAAATTATTCTTTCACTGCAACTGAAAAGGGATCATCTCTTTCATTCTGGTTTTGTGCATCCTTAGTCTGTCCTTGCCTGTGCAGTCATTTTCTATTAGTGAAAGCTCTTTGGTGGCTTTCGACAGGGATACATACATGGTCCCTGGAATGAAAGATGGAGATGCAAAATTGTTGCCTCCTAAATACAACCATGTGGAATAAATAGTTATGGGGAAGAGAAGGAATAGGAAATGTCATGCACTCTTCTGTGTCCACAGCGCTAGCCTTCGAATAATAGAAGCATACACATGCACTGAGAGAAGTTTCTTAAACTGAAATATGGAAGTAAAGAATATAGAAATAACTTATATTCATGGATGTAGTGAACAGTTTACCTTGCTAAGGCATCAGCCAATAGGTTCCCTCATTGTCTTTTGACAAATGACTCAGACAGGAAAACTTTTAATACTAGGTAATGTTTGCCAATTTTCATGGTAAAGATACTCTTAAGATGACTGGTTTGTGCTTTGAGCTACCAAAACGAACAGGTAATGGCAAGAAATGGGCAGCACCTGCTCTTCTATACTGCCAGGAGCCCCAACTGTGGCTGTTCTTACTTACTCACGCACTTGGATGGCTTTACGAAGATTTCCTGATTCAAACTCCGAGTAGAATCTTAAGCAATTGGAAATGCTCCCTTGCAAAGGCCTATAAGAAAAAAAAAGGGAATGTGTGAACATTTCATATTGCTGTGTTTGGACACAGATTTATACTCCTTAAGAGTAAGATATCTCTTAGAGAATTTGAAACAGAATAGTCAATGTGCTGGTTTCAGAAGCAGAAGTGGATTCCTAATATGGAACACTCCTATTAACATATCAGCATAACTAACAGAATTCTCCTTGCTTTCCATTCCATGAATGTTCAAGACCACGTACCAGGGCTCGTCTAAATTGAAGACAACTTTGTTTATAACATCACTTGGCTGGAGGAACCTCCGGACATCCTCAAGTATCTTGATCCTTGTAAATAAAATTGGAAACAATGTAAGTGTTGGTGCCTGCTCTTTATCCCAGCTCAGAAATCCTTAACGAAACACAGAAGATAAGCACTTAACAGTTCCTCCATTTTACATTCATTACATTTTTTCCTCAATCTTAAAGCATAAAAATACACGATCAGTAGAAACAGAAGGTGGAGTGATAGGTGTTCTTTAAGGTATTCATGACTTAAACACAGTCCTCAAGAGAATCTGGACTAGGGTACTATGGTGTTTCTGTCTATAGAATTAAAAATTCCTATGCACTGAGAGAGCATTGGGGGAGAAATTACCACTATTGACTAATAGCAGTTTTGCAGCTTGGATGGCTCCAGCAAAGCATTCTAGTTTGTATTTATTCTGTATATTTGTATTCCTCAGACTCTGCCTGTTGTAGAAGACTGAGTTCAGTCTTCTGTTGGAGTGAAAAAAAAAGTGTCTGCGAGATTTAAAAAAGAGAGAGGAAGAAAGTTTAAGAGGAATTTATAATCCCTCTTCACATTTTCAATGAGTTTTGTTGATATCGGTAAGAGAATTGTGAAGGTGAGGTGGACCCAAAGCCCGGACTGAGAAGCAAGAGGTGATATACCAGAGACAGGGACCGACCACCCATGAGGTTGTAAGTATGAGTATCCTAGGTATAGTACTCATGGTGAGATAAGATCAAACAAGAATCCAAGTTGGAACAGTTCTTGGGACCTACTGTCAAAAGATTAATTTGCTGAAGACATGAAATTTAAAATAAAGAAACATTCTGGTCTGCATATTTGACTCTACTGGCTCAAGATATGTATAGCAATCTCCCTCTCAGGAGAAATATCTTTTATCAGATTTCATTTTCATCTCACTATGCTGATCCAAGGACAATGCAGTCTTTCTTGAAATATGGGAATAATCTATCACTTAGGATTTCTGCCCTGGAGAATATGTGAGATGGTTTTTCATTCTGTCCTTGGTGTTATAGGAAAATCTCTCTCCAAATCCTAGGGCTATGAAAAAGCATAGTACTTTTCTTTATCAGCAAGAAACCAAACACCAATTTGTAATAAAAAAAGAAAACAGATCTCAAATAATCACCTTCTTATTTTTCTAAAAAGATTCCTTTTAGGATAGGTTCCAGAATATGGAGACACTAGATGATGCCCCCTGTTGTGCTAGTTTGCCATGGATATGATGCCATGGTTTATATTAGAACCATCCAAGGAAGTCTTTTCCCAGAATTACATGCCTACTACTATCTAATACTTGGATTATAAAATCTCCAATGTAGAGGCAAGATTATATGTCTCCAAAGGTATTTAGGGTACTCTAGGCTAGTTCTCACTTCCCTACAAACAGCAGATTATCTGTATAAACCACTCCATTTGTGAAAGTATTTAGAAGAGAAAATCTTCAAACTCCAAGTCAGTAAAACCCTCACCTCTGTATTCCCAGTTTGCGATCAAGCATGGGTTGGGCAGTGGGAGGTGAACAGTGCCCCCAGAGATCAGGAAATGCCATTGTCTTGAATCCCACAACAGATCTCGTCCGTGTAGCATTAGCCATATAAAGATGAGGATCATGGAAAGGTGTGTGCTTGGGATGTGTGTGCAGAAGCTTCTCTGTTCCTTCATTGCTTTCTTCTGACTTAGTAGAGTTCGAAAATGAGGCAGTTATCCTTGGGCAAGAAATTGCTTCAATGTCCCAAGCAGCCTGTTCTGAAGGAGGCTGAATCTCAGAGGTATCATGTCCAGAAGAAGCTCTCCCCAAACCGTTTTGTTGTATGCTTTGGTTCACGTTTGTTGCAGATCTTAGTTTTGAGGATGGCTGTACATTGGACTTCCCTGTCTTCACCATGTGCAGAATGGATGTGTGGACTGAGTCTTCTCTTTCTTGTTCCCAGGAGTTGTGCTCCCTGATTAAACAGTGTTGTCTTAGAGAGGCAGCACTTGGAATGTGGTGGTGATTGGCATGCAGATTGTCTTTGATGTTTAAATCATCTCCATATTTGGGTTCTAGTTCCTTCAAATTCAAAGTAGAAATTGTGTATTAATATGTCCTTCCAGATAGAGAATACAATTCTACTCCTATGCTAGCTGTCTGGAACCAAAGCTATGTGTGATCCTTGTGATTTAGGAGCTTACTCAGAGAGTCAACCAATGGAAATAAACTAAGCCTTAAGAGTAAACAAACACTAGAATCCCATAAAAGTCACTCTCAGAAGAAGCTTTGAATGAGTCTAGAATAATTCTATATGTTATATAAATTTTTGCAACCTCCACTACCCCCCCCCACTCCATTCAATTACAGTCTAACTGAACAACTTCATTTATAGGGGCCTTGGTGACACGTAAAGAATAGGCTTTCACTGTGCCCCAGGCAGTGCCTTTGATTTAAAGACAGTTTTTTAGTCTGTACACTGAAGTGAAACTTTCTTCACTGAAATTTTGAACACTGGTCCTCTTGTATTTTCTAGAGTTAAATAGAATATATCAGCTACTCTCTACATGTGCCTCTCTATGCCCTTTGATATGGCTGGGCTCATAATTTGTTAAAAAAAAATCAAGAGAATTATAGAGATCAAAGGGCCGGTCTGAGTCTCAATATTAGCACCAGCAGCATACTGAGTTAGCTAGCATCACTAGATCTAAGGTGTTCATTTTGCCTTTACTAATACAACAGCATGGATTCTGGATGGTTACCTTTAACAATCCATCTATAGTGATGACTTTCTCAATTTGTCAAAAGATCACCTAAATTACCCAGAATTTTCATTTGGTCCTTAGTGCAGAGCCAGGACTCAATGCCAACCCAGCAGGCCACAGTAATATGTAATGTCATTCTGATTCTATCCTTGGTGCAGAGTATCAGAACTGATGGTCCTTGAGATCATTCTGGTCTCCCTACTTTTTTCCTTCTGTTTTTCTCTCAGAAAGATCTGGGAACAATGGTAATGATGAACAATGTGATTAATATAGACACCTCTGTTTGGCTTCCCAGGTTGTTCAAAGATCTCACCATAAATTACCAAGAAGTTGATTACAGCCTGTGCTTACCTCAAAGTTACAGGAGAGTTCAAGACACATTGCATCATACTGTGCAAGATCCTCCTCAGGTAGCTCACGACCAGGTTTAGAACTAAGTTTGCTCATATCAGTTTCCAAGTCATCATCCTATAGCAGAAGAAGGAATGGATCACAGTCAAGAAATCCACCCTGTACGGTCTCAAGACAAGATACATATCTGATTCTTTACCAGGCGAGGTATATTAGTTCTTTATCTTTAGAATATGATGCTAGCCCAGCTAGAAAAAGAACTTAATATACTAGGCTATATTTCTAAACATAAAGAAAAAGTATATAAAGCTTTTCTTAAAGCATGGATGCAAATGTTCATTAGCCTCATCAGAAATTAATATGCAATGAACTATGTAAGTACTAAAACATGCAATAAGAGAAATTCTTTGTCTTGTTCATAAATGACATGATTGCTGTTATCATCCCTTTTGCCTGGCTGTCTTTGCTGTTTGGGTATTTCGCCTGCGCAAATATTTAATGAGCACTTTCCATGAGCAAGTGTTTTTGTAGATACTCAAAGACTTATTGATGTTAGAATACAGGTCCATGGTCCAGTGGGATCCGTCTTCTAGTAAGAAAACTGAGACAGAAATGAAGTGGGAACACGGTTATTTCTAGCAATGGTAAATGTCCTGGAAGTGCTGGCGGATGGCATTAACACTAAATGGAGTGTGGGTATCTGTTCAGACTGAATGATCTGAGAAGCCACACAAAGAAAGTCACTGTGATGTAATGAAACCTAGAAGACACAGTGAGCAACATATAGAGAAAAATGATTCTTGCAAAAGTTTGAATTTGCTTATAGAAAGAAGATGCCAGGGGCATGGAGCAGAAGAGGAAGATCACGAGATGGGAGACAAGACAGCAGAGGACCATGATAGATGTATGAAGTTTCTGGAGACAGTCAATTCTGCTGTGCCTGTGTCTCTATGTAAAGTTAAAAGCTCAAAGTGTTCCTAAATCTCTCTTCATGGAACAAATCATGTGAGTAATTACACTTTTCTTGTAGATCAGCATTATGTGATAGCTTCAAAGGTGAGGCTGACTCTCTCTACTCTGAAAACATTTGTGTTTTCCAAGGGTTATGGAGTCTTACAGATACAATATACCCAGGATGATACTGTTCAAACTATGCCATTCCATACTCCGGGTAGATCAAATTTCCTTACTAAAATAGGGAACAAATACCTACCACAAGCTCTAGAATCACAATTGGAGAGATAAGGAAAACCTGTCAGTCTTGAGAGACCTAACTTAAAGAATTATGGGAAATAAATGCTTATATTTCTGAACCAGTGGAAAAAGAAGAAAATCTGATGTTCCATCCATTTTATATAATTTTTCTACAAACTCAGATGAAAAAGAAAAGCAAATCCCCTGAGTTCAACTTCATAATACATTCCGGCACCATTCAGGCAGTCCTCCGTACCCACTACTCTCATCTGTACAGGCTTTTTCTGTCAGTTCTGCTCCCTACCCTGAGCTGTGGCCCAGGGTGGTTCCATCAAGAACAGAACATGGCTGGCCATTTGGAAGACCATCCCTACCAATGAATAAGGCTGTTTCTTGAGTGAGAAGTGTCATGTAGGCCATAGGTGGCAGCATTGTTCATTCCACATATTGTCATTGACTCAAGCAACCATACAGCAGGGGTTAGCAAATTGTGGTCCACTTCTTTTCTTTGTAAATAAGGCTTTATTAGGGCACAGTCTCTGTGGTTCATCTATATGTCATCAGTGACTGATTTCTTTATATATCAGCAAAGTTGGATTGATGTGAGAAAACTATTTCTGTCCTACAAAGACACAAATCTGAGCCTGAAGATACAACTCAGTGGTTCATAACACTTACTACATAAGTATGAGGACCTGGGTTCAGGTTCTAACACCCATGTAAAAAGCTGACAAGGTCACGTGTGCCTGTTACTCCAATGATGTAGGAGCCAGAGATAGAAGAATGAATCACTGGGGCTTATTGTCTGCCAGCTCAGCTCCAGACAGTAAGAAAGCATGTCTTAATGGAATATGGCAAAGAATAGTAGATCAGGGGACCTATCATTCTCCTCTAGTCTCCATAAGCACATGCAACCACACACTTCCATACATGTGTGTGCATGTATGTGTGTGTGTATGTGTGTGTATGCATAAACCACACAAACATGTGCATACATGTGCAAACACACAAATGCAAACATACAAAGACCCTGTGGCTTGGTCTCTGTATTTCCCAGGGCCCTCATCACATCTTAAAAGACTATGCTCATCTATGGATGAACCTGCTACTGTGCTCTCATATTATCTAGAGTCCTGATAGCCTAGATAATGCGTTCTGACCCTTCCTCCTTTAACTGGACCTTGTTACCACCATCACTGCCTTTATTCACACTTGCTTGTTCAAACCATAGAATTCTAATTTGCTCTTTGGTTTATGTGAATACTGACAATAAAAATAAACATCCTGTTTGGTTTTGTATCATATAACCCTTCCTCAGAACTTAGCTTGTTGTACATGGGTCATACCAAAAACAAAACAAAACAAAAAAAACCAAAAAAACCTGAAAGAAAGAAAAGAAATTCAAAAAGGAAGAAGTGGGGAGAAGAATGCAAGTGCACTTTATGCATGCTCTTCTCCCACAGTTTGCTCAAATCTACTGCACAGATGAAAACACAGCCACCATCTTTTCTTCATGTGCCATTCCTCTTTTCCTATGTTGACTCTGGAGGTTTTTTCTAAGCAAGTCAGAACATTCAACTCCTCAGACTTCCTTCTCACAGGACTTTATTTTAATATATTTACTCAGATGTAGGTCACATCTATCTGTAATTTTCAAATGAGAATGTTACATGCTAAAGGCCTGGGTCAGCCCTGAGAGTAGAAAAGAAACAGGCCTGGCTCCTTGTCCATGTCATGGGCAGTAAACACTACAACATTCACCAAGGAAAAGCTGCTTGCAGGATGGGCAGATCTCCGATGCTGGCTGGACCCCAGAGTCAAGCCTCATTCCTATGCTACCTCATAGCTCTGCAGGTCAGATTCATACCCAGTTCTTACCATCTCCTTGGCCATGGGCTTTGATGAATAGTTTCACTGCCCCCGATAATTTATCTTTCCCAGCTGGATTTTTGCATTTGTTTAGTTTCTACACCCTCCTACCCTACAATCCTCCCCAGAATGGAATCAGAGAAATTATCAGTGCTCCCTACCATTCTAGCTAGCTGTGTGGAGTCAAGCACTGTCATATGCTATGTCCCCCAGCATCAGATACAAGAGGCAACTAACAGTGCATCAGACATCCAGTTATCAAAGTGTGAGCAAGAGGGGAGTGGAAGGTGGCATTGATGAATGACTGCAGCAGCCCAGTATTATTCAAATGATTCTGCACGTACTCTACAGGCCTGCTTGGCCAAGCCAGAGCAAAGAACCAATTTGCTACTGATGACTTCAGAAATGATTCTATTTATCAACAAAACTGTGGGAACATCAGACTGTCAATAGCAGTCTAAGCTCAAACATGGGGCTGAGAGATAGTCCCTAGATATCTGCCACTGACATCAGCAAGGTGAGAAATTGCTCAGATTGAGAACGCCAAAACCTCTTTCTTTCCAGAAAAGGAAAGACGGGAACAGGGGAAGAGACATGTGAAAGAAGAGGAAAGGGTGGGGGAAAGGAGAGAAGAATAGAGGGAGGGACTTATTTCTTTTATTTTTGTATAATATTTTATGTTGTGTGTATGTATGTGTGCTTCTGGGTCTGTTGTGTGTGTATAGTATGTATATGTGTGTCTTGTGTGTACAGTGTGTGTGTGTGTGTGTGTGTGTGTGTGTGTGTGTGTGAATATCTGTGTGTCTACATGTCTGTGCACAGAGGTCAAAGTACAACTTGACAAACATGGTTCTCCCCTACCATGTGGGTCCTGGGGATTGAACTCAGATCATTAAACTTTGCAGCAATTGCCTTTACCTGCTGAGCCATCCGCTGGTGCAGAATCATTTTTAAATTTGAAATTCACCTCCAGGACTGTTGCTCAAATCTTATGCTACAGATGATAAAATTAAGGGACTGTAAATGGAGAAACTTGTACAAAACTGCATACAGCAGGAGAAATGGAGACAGAATTATAAATCGTAAGCCAACTATCATTTTTCCAGGAGGATGGTAGTCAATTAAGAATGATTTGGCAGTTCCTGGAGGTACTTTTGGTTCATGAATGAGGGGCAAAGTGACGGATGCTGTGGGTGAACAATGAGTAGAAATCAGGGATGCTGCTAAGTGTCCCCTGATACCCAAGAAACCCTACTCACAAAAGAAATATCCAGTCAATATTAAAACAATGCGAAAGTTTAAAACACCTATCACAAAAAAAAGTCAGTCAACAAACTATGTTGTTCAGTTCAACAAAGAGCCATATCCACTCATTCATGTTTTATGGGTGACAGGATTTTGTCATAACAGAGTCATTAAAACAAAGAAGAAGTGGCTCAGCAAGTGTAAGATAATTACTATGTGAACTTTGAACAGAAAAGTTTGCTGACCTTCCTTTCACAGGTCATTGTGGGATAGGAAACAGGAACGTCAGTACTATGGGAGCAAAGCTGCACACATTGCAAAGCAGGGAGTCTGATTCACACAGGCATGAGTGAGGATGCGCAGGGCTACATCCCTGTGCAGAATGCACAGGGAATAGGAAAACCAATTTATGAAAACAGACGAGGTCTAGCAAAAAGTTCCCTAAAACATCATTCTATGCACGTATTAAATGCACCATCCCTAAACACAAATCTGTCAGGTTCATCCAGATAGACTATTTGAATCATAATCAATAGGCTTGACTTTACAAAGAGACCATGTACTAGATGGATCAAGATGAAAATGACATTTGGAAAATTAACAGTATCTATGCTTTCCAGACATCATTATCATTGTGGTGACAATCCTGGAGTAAGTTCAGTAAACATAAGGAAGTGGTCCTTTCTTCTGCATAGTGTCATCATGAATATTATTGCAACCAAGGGCATGTTTACCTACTTCCTTCACAGCTTCCACATCTGAGTCTTTGTCCATCTCTTCATCACCGTCATCATCAAAATCTTCTGGATGGGGAAAAACAAGGTGAAAGAATGAGCATGCTTATTATCTGGTATTTACTCTCTCATATACCATGGCTTGCATTTCTTGTAAATGGGAAACTCGTTGCTAAGCAAGAGCACTGTACCCCAGCACACTCAGATGCTCAGTGATTTGTGTACATGCTGTGCACTTAAGCATATGGGAGGAAGGTGCCATGATGCCTAAACTGTTGCTCCATAGGAATCTGGAAAGAAATAACACATGAATGACAGTAGGGCTTCCCTACCACTCATTTCTGAGTATTGGTGCAACTGACACTATCAACATTCACAGACCACATATACTCTAAATCCATTGTCATTTAGATAGTGCCTTGATCAGGTCCCTAATTTTAAAACAGAGGAATTTATTTAAGAGTTACCCACTAACTTCAGAAAGGATCAGATGCCACATGATAAAATTCCAACTGTGGAAAATCTATTCCCTGAAGGAAGATAAGACTTAAAAAAAACAAACAAACAAACACTAGAATCTTTGACTTTAAGGTCTTCCTGAAGGTTGAATCATGACACTTTCAGATATAAAATGTGTTTCACTGAGCTTTACACAGTGAAAGTTTTATTTCAGTTTTTTCCAAACAACAAATTAATTCCACCAATAGACAGTACAGCAAAGAGGTTGGGTCACAAAATTGGTGAAAAGATTATTTTTCTTAATTAGATGAGATGACGGTACAGGCATTCGGTAGCCACCAGGCAACGTGGCAACAGCTAATAATTAGGGACAATGTGAGAGAGCTTGATGCTTATTCTCCCTGTTTATGAGAAATCTACTCTTTCATACATGTCTCTAATGAGCTTATGAAAAGATCACGGTTGACCTGTACAATGACTGTTTCTGTTTTAATCCCCATCTCTCTGACATGCTGTAGAATGCAAACACTCATCTTAAAGCTGAGCTACCTACTACTTTACCTTCAGTTAGATGGTGTGGAAGCTCAGGGCTGGTGCTTCCGGGGGCTGTGAAGGTGTAGGCACTGCTGACTGTGACCAGGGGAAGCCGACTCACAGGGTAACACTGCCTGAGGATCTGAATCACAGCAGAGATCACAAGTTCCATGTTCTTGTTCTCCAGGCAGGTCTGAGCAGAGAGAATATTATAACAGACCCTGTGTGTACCTCCCATGCTGGGACATTATTTCAAATAATGAAATGCACACAGCCTAAGTGGCCGGTAAACAGCCCTACTGCATGATGCTTAGTAGTTGGAGCATTCTAATGGAGAATGTTGTCTAGTCAGAATGTGCATTTTTATTTCTATTTTGCTGCTGTGATGAATTTAGTCTGAAAGCAGGTTTGAACTTATTTCAAGGGAGGCTGCACCTGAGACAAGTCCTTATCCAGGATGCCTGAGGAAAGAGGAGAGACATAATCCTTCAGGCACGCCTGAGTCACTGTGAATTATTGCCTCAGTTAGGGAATGAGTGGCTGAATTAATGGAAATCTTGCTTTTCTCTTTTGGCTATTATCTGAAAAGAAAGATATTAAGGAAAAAGGATAAACTAAGCAAGTTCCAGATGCCTAAATTAGCCAACTTGCTTGTCTCAACACCCACTGTGCAGATCCCGCTTGATATTTACCCAAAGCAAAGGAAACTTGGTTTTGTAGATGTAACATTTTGATGGCAATGGAACATGACAATACCTGTCTTTGCAGACACTGTGAAAAATGTACAAACAAGTTTACTAAATTGAGACAGAGTCGATGTAGTTCTGTAACTCTTTGGCCAAAACACTGTTTTCTCCAGTAGCTTAGAAAATGTGTTGTGCACTGAACTTGGTGTAGAAATGTGTTCAGGATGAGCCTCCAGTCTGAGAGTGTTAAAGAGTACAGAACCTTCTTAGTCCAAGGAGCCATAGAAGTTAGCTGGTGAGCATCCTCCATAAGGCCTCCATTATGGTGCTGTCCTACTGTGGTACACACACACACACATCTACACACACATGTGTGCACACAAGCATGCACAAGAATTATCAATGATTCTAATTCTTTGGATACTGCCCAGAGTTAGTTCCCTTGCCTAGAATGTGCAAAGCCTGCATTCAGTCCCAGCCAGCCCTGCAAACACAAAAGGCAGACTGTAAAATATAAGTGAGGCAACTTTCAAAACAGAAATGTCTTAATGCAATCAAGAATGCCACTTTCCTTTTAGTGTCCTCAAATGGTACCAATCAAGTGTCTTTGAGGACACAGCAGGAAACACTCCCAGTGGAAAATGAGTTAGTTGAAGATATTTCATCCATTTGGCCTGGTCAAATGGCCCCAAGTGTTTGTTGTAAAGTTATTAGTATTGGAAAAAGAGGAAATGGAGTGTGGAAGAGAAAGAAGAAAGGTAGATAGATGCAGATTGGAGATGACGGTCTGAGCTTCAGCCTTAGGAAAGCCAGAGCTAAGTCCTAACCAAGAACATCCAAATTGCCAACACTTGAGAACTCAGCTCTATCTGTAATGGCCATTGACACAGCCACTGACGATGATTGATGGTAACTGCTTTTTCGCTTTGTGTGAGATGGTCCAGGAGAGTAGGAGGAGAGAAGCAAGCGCATGTGGCTCATGCACTGAGCATGACACACAGGGGTTTCAAGGAGGAGTATTAAAATGTACCAAGACCAGGGCATTAACAATAATGCCATATTGGGTAGCTTCTAATCAGAGGGAAATGATTGTGAATTTAAAAACGGATTATTGATTCCAAGGAAATAAAAATTTCTAGATTCACATACACCATGTCCCTTGATAATGGGCCAGGGAGTAGGCCGGAAGGCAATGTCAGAAGACATCATTAGGTTAAAAAGTAAACTTGGTAAAAAGTCCCTGTAGGAGAACATTTTAGTTTAAAGTTTGAAAGCTAAGTGGGGCATAGGCACGTGTGTAGAACCCAATCCACAGAAGTTTCCACCCACCTAGTATGCACATGTTTCCATGTGGCAGGCTTAGCACAACATGACAAATTTATGCAGCATTGTCCCATAACCCTTCCTGGGCTATTTTTTCATATAATACCAATCAGACATTACAACGTGGGCTGGATAAACCTCACTGTATATTCTGCCTACACTCACACCTAACTCCCTTTTACAAAAGCAACTGGAAGCTGGGACCTTGTTGGTTGCTTTATGGAGGGATTAAAGACATTATTGACCAGTCAAGGAACGGCTTCCAAAGCTCTACATATGTATTTGCAGCCCCTGACTTACGCGAGCCATCATTTGCTGTAATACAATTTTTCACTGTCTCTCTCTGCAATATACAACTGTAAAAGTCACCATCTTTTCCCTCTACCAACCTTTTAGATATTTTTAGTACAGAAGGGAGAAACAGCCAATAATATAGAAGACAGCCTGGGTGAGCATGCCACCCAGAATGGCCCCAGCTATCAAGGGGGAAATTTCACAAGGACTGAGTGAGATTAGTGACTTGGGGGATCATGAGATTACAGAGCACAAGGAAGCCTGGAAAAATTGAAAGCATGGCTTGATCCAGAAAAGGCAGAATGCAAATGCAGCTATTTCCTGACTGAGAAGCTCTGAACTCAGTAGTGACAGAGAAAAACCCAGAAGTGAGAGCAGACAGAAAATTAGATACTGGTTTGCAGCATGGGATCCTGTTAGTGTTTAGAGGAGCATGCTATTTTTAAAAAGAATAGGAAACATCTAGTGACTCGATGAGAGGAGACTAGCGCTCTCGTCGGCTGCTTCATTGCCCCTGCATGTACTTGTGTAGAGTAAATTTGGAAGGTTTCCAGAGAAGAGCAACAGGCACCAGAGACTAGCAACTGGGAAGATAACAGGGAACATAAGGCATCTGAAAGAGAGCAGGCAATGGGTATCTGGGATGCTCATGTACCAGTGGGATGGTATTTAAATCAGTCCTAGTCAAGTGTAAGTGAGGAGGGTGTTTCTTGAGTTGGAACCCAGATAACCTCATACTACATACCCCACTTGGTGTAGATACATGCCAACCAAGGGAGTCACTATTCCCTATGCCTGGGACATTTTTCCCCTTAAACTTGGTAGGATTTAATGTTTCTAAATGATCTTCTCCCTCCCCCTATAGGTGTCATTCTTACTTCGTTGGTCTCACAGACCACCTGAAACATGTTTCTCATTGGGCGGTTCATTTATTTAATGCCTCCCTTCTTCTAGGATGTGTGTCCCATAAGATCAGAAGTCTAATTTGCCATGTTCCTCACAGATTCCCAGTAATATTTAGTCCAGTAATGATTCACACTCAAAAGAAGATAAAGAAACTATTAAAATGCAGTATGTCGTTGCCTGAACACATGAATCATGTAAATTTAGTGTATAAGAAAAATCTAAATGTTTCTATTCCACTTCATTTTAGTGTATATATGTGTGTGTCTCTTTTCTTTCTTTTGTTGTTAGTATTGTTTGAAACAGCGTTTCTCCGTGTAGCCTTAGCTGTCCTGGAACTGACTCTGAAGATCAAGCTAGCCTACAAACTCAGAGATCTGCCTGCCTTGGCCTCTTGAGTGTTGTGCTTAAAGGTATGTGCCACCATGCCAGGTCACAAGTTTCGTTTATAAAGGGAAAAAAAAGCAAATTTGATGGTTTACAAAGTAGGATGGTAGTTTAAAAGTTTCACAGCTTTAGGCTGGGATCTCTTATTCTGGAGCCCATACACAATCACTATGCTATTTGTCATTTCTAGTAGCATGCAGACAATAAGTATATAATGATTGAATGAGTGAGTGAATGAATGATTGAATAAACACTGCTTGAATGAGAATAAGAATGAGTGAAGGAATAGGGATTTGAATCCGGAACACCTGTCATATTGAAACAAGAATGATGTTGAAGTTGTTTTTCTGATGCCCCTGCTCTGTTCAGGACAATTTTCAAGTCTCGGAGGATCACCCAGAAGCTATCCACCTGCTGTGGAAATCCCCATGCTGGTTACCTGTGCAATGTTGAAGAAAGTCTCCATGCCTTGGGCTGCCAGGAAGGCCTCCCTGCCAGACCGGAGGGCGACGATGTGCCTGAGGCAGAGCAGAAGCCCATGGCGGATGATCAGGTAAGTATTGGTCACATCACGGCTGTGCCAGTCCTGATGCAGCCTGAGCAAGCTGTTGACATAGCCTCTGTTCACTGCCCTGCGGCTGTTAGACTCTGGAGACAAAGGGAAAAGGTCATGTCAATCACAGCTCCTCAGGAAACAGTTGCGGGAGAATGCCACAATGTGTCTCCCACATAATACTTACCATGGCAATAATAACTTTTCAGCATATAAAACTGGCAGGTGTTATTTATACCAAATGATCAAAATCAACATTTGCAGTAATAGGACATGGGGTTGTAACAAGCCTCCTTATATGACGACCTGAGAAGGACACAGCATCATTTCTATAGTCTCCTGCCAGAACACATGACCTTAATCTAAGCATTAGGAAAGTCAGCAAACTCATAGTGAGGCAAATGCTACAAGACATGTGACCTATATTGTTCACAAATGTCAAGATCATAAAATGAGAAGAAAAAAACAGACTTGGAATGGCAACGACAGAAAAAGACTAAGAAGAAGTGACACCTAAGAATAATATGTAATTATAATTCAAATAATAGGCCATTTTTTTCCTTTTGCTAGAAAAACATCATCAGTGAAGCAGGGGTTAAAATTTGGGGAAGGTTTGTAGATCACTTCATAATATTGTGTCAATGTTTATGCTATAAGCTATTTCTTTCTGACTGAAACACTTCCTCTCCCTCCTGGAGGGAGGCCCATAAGACTCAAAGTTCTTGAAACTCACAAGATTCACAAGACCCTTTCCCAAAGCCATGAACCAGTAAGTAACTCTAGTGATGGAGGAGATTCTACGGGAGCCGCTGCCTGCAAGTTCTGAAGGGAACGGCTGTAATTTTCATGAGTCACTGCTCATACCACTTGATGCAGCTGTCTGAGTCACCCACATCCCAGTAACTAACCTTTCACCATGTTCCTATGAAGTAACCACAAAAGCATTCGTTGTCTCACTAAGCTAGACTTAAATAGAATCTTGTCTTTGGTCTGTCATCAGTACCCTTTTCTGTGATGAATGTATGTTTATTCATGTCTCCACAGGGAAAGTCACATAACACAATTGGCACCGGAAGACTGCTTGACAGAGCCATAGATAATACCGAAGGAAGCTGTTGAACGGATCGTGCTATTGGCATTAAGATATGCAACTGAGGCTGACATTTCTGAGGGTGGGACATGCATGGGGACAGTCCCAATGCAGTGTGGCTTTTCACTATGGTGGCTGCTGTGTGGTCCCTGCTATGGACTGATAAAACATGTAAGTGGTGCTAAGTCATCTGAGGGGCAAGTGCCCTTTGAGGAAAGCACAAGATAGTTGTCTTCCTTTGGGTGATACAAGATGGTTCACCTTGAGTCAGGCACGGGTTTGAAGATGCACCCAGATGCCTGCTAGAGCAGAGATGATACTTCAATACTGAAGGAACTCCAAACAGGGCTGTGGTAGCATCAGTGGATGATATGACATATAACCACATCTGAACTTTCTGCCTGCAGTGAACTACATTCATGTAATAGGGGAGTTACAATGGGAGAAAGGCATGTAGATCTACCCGCAGCACCATTACGAAGAGTGGAAAAAGCTAAGATGAGATTGGGGTGTTTGCTTGCCATTTATTATAGCTGATGGGGCACAAGAGAGAGAAGTACACGTTAGATCTTGCCAATGAGCTCGTCCTGCCATTCCCAAACATGGAATCCATGGGAAGAATCAGACAGCAAGAAGAAAAAGAGTGAGGTCAAAGAGATAGAGGGTACTATTTCAGTCCAACAGTTGATACATAAAAAACAGGATCCTTGACTATGCATGCAGATGAGGGCTTTAATAGTGGAAGCTTCCATAATCAGGAAACATTCTATCTCTGTACTGCTGGAATTAGGAAATAACTTTAAACAAGCAATGGACTAGTCCCCCACAGCTGTGCTTGTGATGCTGAGAGACATGGATGCAGACAGATCAGGCTGAGTACTAAGCAGAGTAACTGAGTTATGTAACTACCCATCTCTCCTAGAGACAAAGACTTCATATGCATTGATACAAGGGTCCCCCATGGACAGGCTCATACACACCATTAGGGAGACTGGCTATTACTGAGTGAAGTCCTCATGAATACCAACAATAGGAAGAGAGGATGGACAGATGTTACTAAAGGAATTAGGTGACAGGTTCTGTCTGGTGCCAATTTCACTGGACCAGACAACTTTGTGTTTACTAAAGAGTTAAAAAGGAAGTTAATTCAGCAAGGACCTCAAGACTAGTTTGGAGCCTTAGTGGTTCTGCAAAGCCCCACAGTAAGGCACATTTAAGGTAGAAAGGACTCTGACAAATCTTCATGCTTCAGCCCGGCATGTAAGTCAAGTTCATGAGGCTCATGCCACATATTTCACCGCGTAAGGAGGAATACATGTGAGAGTTGTTTCCCCATGATGGGTCCTTTCAGCAGCCAGGAGTGGCTGAGAAAGAAGCAATGGGCGCTGGCCTGGAGCCTGTCAGACCCAGGAAGCCAGCTTTCAAATTGCCTTCTAAATGCCCATAGATCATCGCTGCTGTCAGCCTCGGTTATGGAGAGAAGTGTCCCTTTCCTTTGCAACAGGCAGTGCTTACTTCAGAGACTCATAACCTGTTACGCTGCTGAGAATAAGTGACTGTTACTATGACATAGTAGTTCAATGGTTCTGCAAATGGAAGAAAATAAGCAGAAATCCACAGCACCTCCTCCAAGGATGGAGAACATCTCTTCTCCAGGGCCAGGAAGCTCACAAAGCTTACAAGATTGACAAGATACCCATCTCTAAAGTTAAACAGTCAATAGTTGTGGACCAAAGACTGTTTAGTAGAGCACCTGCTTATAGGCTGGGCAGGGGTGCCAGCCATGCTGGTCTGTGAGTCATGACCCACGCAGGGGATGCAGTGTTTGAGTGATGTAGCCGCCTGAGTTTCTTTTGTTCTTTTAAGTAACCCATTATTCAAGCTCCTGTAAGTCACATCCCAAAATTAATTGGTTCCCCAAGATAGACTTTCTATAGAATCAATTCTTGAGTCTGTCATTCCCTATCTGAGAGGAACAGACATTTGTTTGTAACTCCCCAGGAAAAGTTACACAACCGTTTATTTTTAGATTTTGTTAAATAGAGGTTATATAAGAAAATCTCCTACTTTTTAATAAATTCACAGTTGGGAAATGTTGAGTGTCTGTAAATTATTCTCAGAGAGAAAAAAGAAAATAATGTTAGGTTGGGAAGAGAGAGAGGTGGGGGAAGGGCAGAAAGAAAAAGAGTGAAGACACAAATGATGGAAGAAAGAAGGAAAGGAGGGGACATCATCATATTTCCATTCTTCTCTGTATGTCTTCAAAGCTGAGTAGAGAAAAGAATCAAGTGAGCAAGACACCATACTTCAAAGGTTATTATGTGTAAGAGACACGCTATGTGCTTTTCCCACAGTAGAGAAGCCAGTTAATGGACAGTCACAGTGTCACATGTTTGTATGGTTATAATGTCAACATTTGCTTCCTTTGACCTGGTGAAACCTTTCCCTCTCCAGGTGTGATTCCAACATGATATATTATTTGTTCCTCAACTCATGGGTGCTAAAGCAGCACTTCATTCTACAGCCAGCCAGATCAAATGGACTGCATCAAAGTCATACATGTAAATCCTCCTCGTGCAATACTCCTTTGAAGCAGTCAGTCAACAACCTCTGTGAGCAAGCCCTTAAATGGACCACAACCTTTAGTTAAGGTTGGTCCCTTCACATCCTCTCTTCCCATCATACACTGAACTCTGAACTCCCCGACACATCCAAATTCCTTCTCAGGACCAATGGTTCATCCCTCTTCTCTCTGGATCTCAAACTAATAACCATTTCTGTAACAACATAACAACTTGTATTAGGTTCTTTTGGGGCACAACAAACCAAACCTCACCCTGGTCAGCACTGTCCTCATGAATGGCTCTCTGAGCTTATGGCTCCTCTTGAGAGAAGGGCTGTAAGACCACACTATGAAGAAATTAAAGCAGAAGGCAGGGCTCAGAACAGGAAGAGAACTCCTCACAAAAAGACTATTAAATACCAGTGTGGGCTGTGGGAAGAGAGCAAGATACACTGCTGGTGTTCAGGCCAAGACAGATTGAAGGGTTACTCTGTGAGGTTTCCCAATAGCTGATAGAGATTTAAGAGTTCTGCCTTCCCCTACTCCACACCATGATTTCTCTGTCCCAGTTTTCCTGGTTACATCCACCGAGTCTATTATATGGAGCTATTTATCAAGATACCTTACCAATTGTCTCTGAAGAAACACAAGGCCAAGAATAGCTCCATGATACCTCTGTCAACAGTTAGTCTACACTATTTTTCAAATTAACTTCCCTGCACTATGGGGTGAATGAATGAGTGTGGCGGTATCGACCCAACTCGAGGCTGTGGTCTTTGAGCTCCTATAAATGAGGCACACTGTGGAGTTTTAGATGGCTGACTCTGTGACTGCCACAGATGTTCAAATCTTGAGGCTGCATGGCTCAGTTATAGTCATACTGGTTTGGGAGACAATATGTGCTTCTAGCCTAATGTGTGTGAGGAAGCTCCCCTGAGCTATAGTCAGAAGAGCGGGATTACAACCCCAAGGATTTTTTTACCACAAGACCGTGTAAGTGCGCACGAGTATTTAAAAAAAAAAGGGGGGGGGCATGGAAATTTAATGCCATATTCCATAGAGGTTTTCCTCGTAATATCAAAAAACCTTTTATTTGCTTATTTATAACATTTTAAATTGCAGGGCTTCACTTAGCACCCCTGAGAATTTTGACCCATGTGAGGAGTTGATTTTATTTTGTCTTTTCTTTTTATAAAATTCTGTGCAGCCATGATCCTGAATTGAGAGTGATGAAACTCATGCCCAGTGATATGTTTGTGAAAGGCTTAAAGCTCTTCTGAAGCTTTCTTTAAGGGATTATTCCTTGGTAACAAAAGTAAATCTTGCCTTGACTGGTTTTGGCTATAGAGTCCTTAGCTGCCTGAATAGGGTTCCAGTCTACCTTTTATCCACTGTTTAAAAGAAAATTGGGAACTAACCAGGAGGCATTAAAGGCCAGTATTTCTTGATGAAAGGTGCCAGAATGGCAAATATGGGACACTAGGGCCCAGTACTCAGTGGAGGGTGGATGACATTTCTTTTTATCTATTCTAAGGCAATGTGACCAATAATGCATTATCGAAATGACCTTCATTCATTATTCTCTTTGGGTGAAAAGAAGTGAGTAATGGAGGGAAAAAAATCCTTAATTATCTGAGAGAAAAATCCCTTATCAAATAGCAATGATTTTATTCATGGTTTTCCTGTTAATCCCCAACAACCTGCCATGTTTACTAAGGCCCGAAGAAACTAAGCCCCCTTCTTTACTGACCCTACATCAGTCAATCTTTCTCTGAGAATAGTTTGGGAAGTTTTGTAAAAGTCAATACACATCTTCCAACCGACAAGTGGAGATTCATTAAACTTTGGAAGAGCAAAAGTGGAGAAGAGCCAAAGAATGAAATGAGGGTCGCTGGGATCAGCAGCTCAGAGGAGTTCCTGGGAGATCTGAGAGAAAAACACCACTTCTCAGTGTAGAAAAATATTCAGAAGAAATGTGAGTTTTCAGATACAGCTCTGGGTGAGCTCAGAGTCTGGGGGACTCTAAGTTTTCCAGCCCCCTTCCAAGAAAACCAGCTTTTCCATAGTCTGACTATATAAATGGCTTCTTCCTAAAAGTGTTTTTACAATTTCTATTGTATGTATATATGTATGTATGTATGTATGTACATACATATGCATACATGTATGCATGTACACAGACATTTTCATTTTCTAGAAAGATGAGGTGAGGTACATAGACTGGAATAGAGAAGTAGGGTGAAAAGTTCTAAGTCTTACATCACACTGCTTCCTGGGAATCCCTTGTTTGGTTGGCCATTCAAGCTACAGCTAAAGATCTTTGGCCCATTTTCCACTGTAGAATCCTTGAACAGCAGAGAATTAATTCACTTATGTTCTCACTCTCATTCACCTTTCTATATTCTACTCATCTCTCTGGGTTATGTCCTCTTGGGAACTTACTTTTAACGAATTCCCAATCTGAAACATGGTTTATGGGAATCCTTATTTTTATTCAAAGTATCCTCAATTGAAGTTAAAACAATTTACTTTAGTAGAGACACCCATTGGTGTAGTTTTTACACTCAGGTAAGAAGAAAAATAAATAATCCAAAAATAATTATGCTAAACTATCAAAGGTACTTAGCTAAGTTAAGAAAACAGGTCATTGGTGGTCTTGATTGCCTGTTCAGATTCTTCTAACATTTCTACTCCAAATATTTTACAATACATTTAAATAATTAAGAGTGTAAAGGAAGAATAATCCTGTGATTGCAGCTACAGTAAAGTAGCCTGTAGACTTTTGGTATATGCCATGTTGTCAATGTTTAATCACAGGGCAAGCAGGCCTGCAGGTTACCATAGCAACCACCTCACCTTTTGTCTTACCCCATCTCCTTTAAAAGTGAATTATCTCCCTAGCCCCTGAAGGCATTGGTGAACAGAACCATCCTTACAAAGATATTTGTCTTCTAAACAGAAAAGCCTAGAGACCTATAAGGCTCAAAGGATTGACTTTCTCCTAGAGAATCTGGAGCCTCATGGCAGCTGCCTGTGAGAAATGTTTTGCATCTCAGTACATCCACAAGCACCCCACTACTCTGCCCTCTTAGTTGGCAAAGGAAAAGGGAGTTGTCTGTCATTACTGTTCTTTATTCCCTTATCTTACGATTGTCTTGTTTCTTTAGAGGTAGAGTAAGGACCTTCAGCAAAGGAAATGTAGGACCCTGCAGCAGAGGACCACATGAGACCTTGGCAGCTACATCGTGGAATAAGACATACAGATCAGTGTAAGCCTCTAAACTCATCACTGCCATCCACAGGTACTTATGTCCCTGCTTTGCCAGTCCTGATCTCTGGGAAGACCCTCGACGTTCTGACAGCTGTCTACCTGGAGGCCTGAACAAGGCTGGGCTCCATCAAAGTCTAGCTGTGCACACGTGAGCATGTTATTTCACATCTCCACTGTTTAGTCTTTCTGTCTTAAAGACAAAACAAACAATAGCTTCTTTGCTCTTAGTTTGAGAAAATGAATTGAGATAATATCAGAAAGTAAGCCATTTAATGCCAGAGATACACTGCCTGCTGCCTGAGAAGATCAGCATCATCAACACAATCTCGGCACTGTTCATGATTCTAACAACCTCTCTGTTCTTATTCACAACAGAGAGTCAAATGTTCCACTATGATGTGTTTCTTTTGAAATCCCCATGCAAGAAGGGAAGCATCAGGGTCACATAGCTTTTGAGGTTGAACATTGCTTCTACCATTTACTGTCTATATAATGACATCATCACATATGCTACATTACATCATTACATTATTCAGTACTATGATTTAAATGAAGTTTAAAGGTGTCCCCTCCTGCCTCTGCTGATAATTCAAGAGAAGCCCACGTGAATCAAAATAAATCCACAGATGTGAGTCCCTAAATAAGACCAAGAACAAGTTACAGTTTCCCAAAATACATTGACACGGTGTTAAAATTCCCATTCCAGAAAGAAGTAGGGCGTAGAATGCAGGAGTAAAAACCAAAGCAAGACCAATAATTACCACAGGGAGTATGTGGCAGAGCCAGTCAGCTCACCGTAACAGACAGCAAGCAGAGGGATTCCAAAAGGGGAAGGGCATGATAGCCACCAAAGACCTGATCCTATTGACTATTCCATCAAGCTTTGCCTCCATCCTAAAATTTCCCAAACACTCAAACACAGTACTACCACCTTGGCATACGGGATCCAACATTCAATTTCATGAGGATATTTCACAGTCAAACCATAAACCATTCTTGGGTATAATAAAATATATGAGTATATAAGAATAAATGCAAGGATTTGAGCCCTTCTGACACTTCCAGGGAGAGAAATCGTGTTCAGCTACATCGCATACTCTAACATGCTTTCTTGGGAAATTCTTGCCTGTAAAGATCAAAGAGCTCTATGCTTTGTTCAGAAACTGCCTAAAAGTCCATTTTTCTGAGCACGTGTAAGCTCTTCCTTCTCATAAAAGAAAACGAAGAGCACATGATCCCTTTAGCAAGTGATCCCCCTGTACCGTCTGAGGTCTTCTTGCAAGCTTTCTCCTCACTGTCTACCAACCAGGAACAATTATATCACAAAACTTGTTCAGTCCTGATCAAGACTTCACACTAAACCTGCACTTTGACTCACAGCACTCAAGCCCTGCAATAGCTCACCGGGAACTGTCCGTTCTGAAATGTTAGGAAGCTCAAGCTAAGGCTGTCTCTACCAATAATGTGTACTGTGGACACCTTTGCAATAGATTGTCTATGGTGATCTTCTCAGTGAGCCAATTTAGAAAGTATTTCCAGACAAAATAGCCTTTCCCAAGACTTCCAAATCACATTATAAAATAGTGAGCTGCCTGATTTGCCACTGTATTACCAGGTACAAGGAGAACTATTTATTTGTTGAATGTTTCCTATGAGCTCAGCGTCAGCTAATCATTTCACATGGGTCATCTTGTTTGCCTTATGGAAGTGCTGTAGAATAAGCATTATATTTCTAACTTTACAAATGAAGATGCAGACTCGGAGACTTGTTGACAGGCTTATTTAAGTCCATCAAGCTTATAAATGGTATCTCTAGGGTTCTAATGGAATCTCCCATCTGATCGAAGAACAGACATATTAAATTGTTCCCAAACCCTTGGCGCCCCAGGTAGCATCCAGTTTTGTATCCAGTACAGCATTTTGTTCTTACCAATACAACTAGCTTCGTGCAAAATGTTTCTGGAAGGCTAGACATAAAGCATGGGTCTCAGAGGAAGTGGGTTTCTCCCCACATCTTCCATTTGCCCTGATTCTTCCCAGACC
Source organism: Grammomys surdaster (assembly GCF_004785775.1). Lineage (NCBI taxonomy): Eukaryota > Metazoa > Chordata > Mammalia > Rodentia > Muridae > Grammomys > Grammomys surdaster. The sequence continues at coordinate 469,552 of NW_021604912.1, read as the reverse complement.
CCTATGATCTCCTAGTGAGAAGCAAATTCAGGAAGGTTTATAGGCACAAATAGACAACCAATAATTATTCAGGTCACTCAAGACAGTGTCTGAGGGGGTCTTTCCGGTACCCAGAAGCTAAGTGAGGCCAGTCCTGAAGTCAGTTTCAGAATGTAATGTGAGTGCATTGATATTGAGGAGAGGTGTACGGTTGGCCTCCCCCATCTGCACGTGTTTCTTTTAGTAATGTAGATACATCGCAGTAAACTTAGCTATAAGGTGAGTGTTAGTTTCAAGTAAATCTTGTTTTCACATCATCTGTCTTTATAAAAATTAAAGACACTTTCTCTTAATTCCAGAAGTAGTGGCTCAGATAGAGAGGAGGCCACCCATAGTTTTTCCAAATGATTTTGAATCTAGATGTTTCTCTTTTAAGCTGGAAGCTACACTTAGAAACTAACTTCCCATGACATCGTTTCAAACCAGAGGGGCTTTCACCCTCTCAGTTAAGCCTTGGGATCTGTATCTTCCTCTCCTTGCCCAAGAAGAGGTTCTGCCATTTCTCCTGTGCTCCATGCTCACTGCCTGGTACAGGAAGATTGGTAGCTATGCCACACTCCACGACAGAAAGCCCATTAGAACAAAGATCCTCTTATTCAAAATTATGGATCACATATTTAAGCAAATCAATACTCCCATATCATAATTTACTTTTTCCTTCTTTGTGTGAGGCTCAGGTGTTTGAACCTAAGACAGGTCCAAGGTATACCAGAGAGCTATGACTTAGTCAGTTTATTAGACTATCTGTTTATCTGTATCTATCTATCTATATATCTATCTATCTACCTACCTACCTATCTAACCTATCTATCTACTCATACAGGCAGGTTTTCACTACTTTCCAAGCTATGATAATTTACATTCTTCCAGTAGCTTCCCGAGTAAGCGGAATGGAGGCCTAGCTTATGCTTTTATTAATTCTAACCCATATTTTCTAAGTTTTTTCAAAAGGTGCAATGTTACCAGTGAGGGTGCATCTATGGCCATCGGCGGCATTTATTTCATTCTTAGTCGTACGTGATATTGATGCATCTCTCTGTCAGTGCAAAAACATCTGATCATGTTGTCATGTCTATGCTTTTAAAAATATCTAGAATCAGTTGATTCTCAGCAATGGTCAGCAACCTGGATGGATCACTCTGCATACACAAATAAATAGAGACCTTTTCCCTCAAAACTGAATCTTGCTGCTGCTTTAGGCAGTGAATTACCAACTAAAATCATGCCCACACATCTAGGGTACTATATTAATCCACTAGACAAACATTTGTTTGTCAGTGATATGCCAATATATTCCAGGCACTCTTGCTATCACTAGGGACAAGCAACAAACAAGCTGAGGTTCCATGGGGTATGCACATGTGTGAAGGCAGTGGAGAAATGCAGGTGCCAACACACACAGAACTCCAGGGAGTGCCAAGTGCAACAGAAGAGCGACTCTCTGGTGACTTGGTGGGATGAGTATGGTAGACTGCATGGTCAAGGAAGATGGGACACTGGGGCCAACTGGGAAATCTTGAGAGTGCAGCAAATGAAATGGCAAAACCTTGGAGAGTGAAAATAAGAAAAAGCAGGAGAGAAAAAGCCAGGAAGGAAAGTAAAGGGAGAGGTGAAAGAAAATGCCCGGAAAGGTGGGCAATGGTCTTTCTTCCCCGCCCCCTTTGAATGTATGTCTGTCTCTGTGTCTCTGTGTCTCTGTGTGTCTGTGTATCTGTGTGACTCTGTGTGTATGTCTTTGTGTCTCTCTGTCTCTCGATCTCTCTCTCTATTTCTCTCTGTGTGTATGTATATATGTGCATGGGTGTATCTGTGTCTCTGTCTCTTTGTGTCTCTGTCTCTCAATCTCTCTGTGTCTTTCTGTCTCTGTCTCTCCATATGTATGTAAGTGCATGTGTGTGTCTGTCTCTGTGTCTGTCTCTCTGTGTGTCTCTCTGTCTCTGTATGTCTGTGTCTGTCTGAATCTGTCTCTATCTCTGTTTCTGTGTGTGTGTCTGTTTCTGTGTTTCTGTCTCTCTCTGTGTCTGTATGTGCCTATGTTTCTGGGTCTCTCTGCATCATTGTCTGTCTCTGCCTGTCTGTGTGTGCATATGTGCATGTGTATTTGTCTCTGTGCCTGTGTCTATGTCTCTGAGTCTCCCCCCCCCCTCTGACATAGTTACAAACTCTGAGATCCTTTGCAGAGAAGTGTGCAAACGTGAACCCTGTCAGGCTAGGGTTTCCTCACCCCTCTTCATCATTACTTGTCTATGACATCTCTTAGGGAAAAAAAAGCCCAAAGAATGAGCAACTTTGCCTTGAAACTTCAGGGACACTTCCATACATCCAGAATTTTGCATTGAGCCTATTCTCTCTGGGGGAGAGAAAATACTCACCAAGCTCCCAAAATAACTGTTACCCTTGCTGAGGTCCCCTAGGAAACCCTGCCCCTCATTTCACTTGGCTGTTTCCACTGTAAGCACATCAGAGGATGACACCTGAGGAAGGCAGAATTTACACCTAGAAGGAAGAAACTAGAGGCTTCCCCCCCCTCCCTCTTGGACAGTTGAGACATGAGGTGCCTGTGTGGTATAGCACCTCCTGCTTCTGGCCAGAATGCAGTTGTGCACTCTGCACTGCTAGGAAGCAAATTATGTGGTTGGTTTTGGAGATGTGTAATTCAGCTCATGCTTCATGGAACCTCCAGACTTGGTAGGTGAAGAAGAGCAAAGAGCATACACATCCAGCCTGCTGCCTTCCACCTCGTCCTCCAATGGCACAGCACTATAAAATCCTAAGTTCTTGAGCCTTCTGCGTATTCCTTTGAACCCAGCTCCAGCGACTTTCAGTATTTCCACCCACTCTTCTACCGCCTGGACTATACTAACCATGACCTCTTCCATGACCCCTATGTTGCCTTTCTCTCATCCTGCACAAGCACAACACAGAAGCTGCACAACCCACACACACACACACACACACACACACACACACTCACACACACCAGAAATAGACAATAATGACTCTGGGAAATGTGGAAGAACATAGGATCCAGCAGAGGTCTGAGGTTAGGGACAAGAGCTAAGGTACAGATTGAATGGCACCTCTAACCCTGACTAACATCCAGTTACATACATATCTCTGCCAAGATGTCATTCCAAATCATTTACTTTTGAAAACATAGATTTGAAGCCTTCTAGAATGAAATGAATGAGTATATCCTATTCCCAACACATCCAATGCCTATTACACAGCCATGAACTCAGCCAATCTCTCTGACCCTCCAGAGAACAAGATTTTCTCAACCTCTGTAGACATCTGGGGCTGGATATTACTTATTGTAGGGCCCATCCTGAGCACTGTAGGATGTTAATAGCAAATGGGTCTGGATTCCATGGCTTCCAGGAGTAACCCTCCCACAGATGTGACAGTTACATTGTCCTTGGCCTCAATAAATGTTCCTCCGGGGACAAAATCAATTGAATTGAAAGTCACTGCTGTGGAATTGTTAAACATTTACTTGTCTTACAGAAGTATTGTGGGCATTAAATTAGATAATATATGAAAGTTGCTTTGTAACCTGCTACTTCTAGGATCTCGGGGAACCAGCTTATGTGCATCTGGACATAAATAAATAATTGTACAGTCAATCCTGGGTGAGATGAGGAAGCAGTCGTGTGCCTCTGGAGCTGGGGAGTGTTTATCTTTTTGTCTATCCCTTTAAATCTTTGAGATAGTTTATCTTTGTCAACCTACAGGCGGCCATCAATTATGCCAGAATGATACACTAAAGCCTAAAGGGTTTACAACTCCACAACCCTGGATGTTAACCCTTGAATACCCAAAAATGAAAACAAAGTGTGTAATGATGCACCAAGGGGGACCGGATTTGAAGACATCTGTTTATTCATTCCTTTGCTTATTCAAATAACTTGCTCTGAGTGCCTGCTGTATAAAATACATTAGAGTTAATGGCTTAGGAAATAAGAATTAATGGAATACAATCCCCAGGGCTGAGGTTTACTCAGTCTAAAGCAGGGGTCAGCACACTGCCCACAGCCTATTTTTATAAAGTTTTATGGGAACGCAGCCATAGCTATTCCTTTATGTGTTGCCTATAGCTGCTTCTGCCTTCTCAGGGCACAGGGAAATAGCCTATAATAGAAAGAGTGTGGTCCACAAACTCAACTATTTTCTGTTAGCCATTTCACAGAAGAGGCTTGGGGTTTGGGGTGGGGGGGAGAGATAGGCACTAAAAACAACCAGGGGTCAATTTAATGCAATGGACAGGTCTTGGGAGACAAATTTAAATTTAAACAGGCTCAATTTAAACTTGAACAAGTCCTACCCCTACATATTATCAACTTCTTCAGACCCTAATGGCAGTAATAATAAACTAGCATTGACTTTTACCAAAGTTTACTAACATTCATTGCTCTGCTCCCACTCCCACTCTATGTTGCTCATTATTTTTAGATGGGACAGACCAGCCTATCGCGATAACCATGTCTCTGTAGTTGACCCCAGGGTACCATGAGAGCAGACGTCATTTCCACTATGTAAACACTGTTCACTACTGTATCTTACCCTTATGGTGATTGAGTTACACAATTACACCAAACGTATGCCATCTTCATCATGACTTGGAAACTTGGACACTTTTACAGTCTTTTCAAAGGGACATTTTGACCCAAAGTTTCAGACACATGTTAGAATGTAGGGAAAGCCCTGGAGACAGAGGTGGCAAACGATAGCCTGCTGCCTGTGCATAAGAACTGATCCGACAGAACAGCGGCACGCCAACAATACTGTTTTAGCCACGTTTTCTGTGAAGCAGGGACATCTCCTCAGTACCATCCATGGCTGTTAAGGCGCAGGATGGTCACCTCTGAAGAGTTGACTATCACAGGAAAGGGTCTGCTAGCCTACCTTCCTGCCACTGGGAAATAACCCCACTGTCGTCAATGACTCAGGTTCAGTACAATTGCTTAATTAGACCCAGTGATCCTAAGAGACTCCAAAATGACTGGACTAGGATGATGGATACAAGACTCTGGCTTTCTCTGGGTCAAATATCACTAGATTACTATTGTTGTTGTTGTGTGGCACACTTTTCCAGCCTCCCACAGAAAGCATCACTCCCGGCCTCTAACCCTCCATTTATGGAAAGCCAATCTGAACTCAAGTGCAATGTCAAAGGCCAAGTTTAAGATTACATAGTCAATCTATGGCTCAACCCATAGTCTGAGGATCCTGGCTCCTGCTGAAGGCTGGCAGAAATATGAACATTTGATGCTTTGGAAGCAGTCAAAATTGAGGTAAAGCTTAGTTTTTCTTGTGCTATTTGTGGGATCTCAGCACGTCTTTATTTTCTGCTAACTACATCTTCGTGGCAGGTTAAACAGGTATAGTACTATTATTGTTATGTAAATGAGGAAAAGAGTTCAATGAAACGTGAGCAAAGTGTCCAGCAAGTTATTAATCACCACAGTCACGCTGTGGGTGCTGCTGTGGTTGCTCTGGTATAGAGTCGCTCCCTTCCCAACCTCTCCCCACTCCCCAGCTTACAGACAGCTTGCGGTAGCTGTTAATTAAAGGTGTCATCAAATTGGGAGAAGGTCCTCTTGCAGAGGGTACAGAACTATAAGACTCTTGTCTTTCCGAACCAATCTAGGACCTTTACAAGCTGTCACAAGGTTCTGGGAGACTAGCGACCCTAACGACCAGTGTTGCTACTGTCAAGCAGAGAGAGCCTGTGAAATACTACTCGGATGCCTCCGCCTTTGGATCCTGCTCAGTCATGCTAACACCACTTGGAAGGCAACAAATTCCTTCGGCTGTTCTAACCCCAGGCTCTACTCACCCTGCCTCCTCCCACCTCCCTTAAATAATGGCTGTGCAAATGCCTCTGAGACCATCTTCAGCTAATTTCCTTCAAGACATGCAAGCTGCTAACGCTGGGAAGCACAGATAGTGTGCGCTAGCAAATATGGCCAAAATTAGATTAAAATAACCTCCTGATAAACAAATTACTCACCGAAAATAAATATTGGACTAGCAATCGTCGAAATAACTAGAAGAACAGCACCACCACATGGCGGGAAGTGGAACTACAGGAGCAACTGTCTGCAACTCAGCCCACACTTCATGTAGCGACTGAGGGGGGGGGGGCAATGGAAGGAAAAGACAACCGGTACGGTTGCAACCTTTTAACTTAAACTTTTTAAAATCACTTATGTACTTATGCAAAATACGTAAGTATTTGGCAGACAAGACTGAAATCGAAGCCAAGAAAGTAAAGAGGAATATGCCAAATTGAATGTGGCATGACGTAATAGGAGCCTGTAATCCTTCAGTTTCTGCTCGCTCCGGGATCTCATGCCCTCGTTCATCAGCCTTGCCTGATGCTCACCCTCAAAGCAGCAAACACAGTCTTCTCACACACATGCTGGTGTTCCAGCATCTCTCATTGGGTCCCATTCAAACGTTATGTGGAGTGGACCGTGTAATGTTACTGACTTAAGTAACACATGGTCTTCCAAAATAATCCTTCTGATACTTAGACAATATTTACTTAGCTTCCTTTCAACATTTGGTTGTTCCTTCTTTGGGTTAAGTAAACCTAGCCTCTTTAATCTCTTCCTGGTGAAGCATAGGCTTAGCTCACTGGGAGGAAGAGACTGCCAGGTAAACCCTGAAGTCTGCTAGCTGAATAAATTATTTAAGTCTTCCAGACTTCAGTTACCCCATTTATGAGATGGGGATTGCAAAATCTCCTTTTTGGGCTAAGCATACACAGTGTGACATACTAAGAACTCAATAAATGATGGATATGAGTGTTGTCATTTTAAATCAGCACGGTGATGGATGTAGCTTGCCATGCTGCCTTCAAATGAAGCCAACTGCAGCAGTGTGACAAATACAAAAAAAAATCAATATTATTTGAAGGAGATGTTTGGCTCATCAGTGAAATACATATTGTATGCTTCCCCAGAAGTCAATGTAGAAAAAAAAGAGATATCATGTTCGTGAACATACCACAATAACTAAAGCATGGTGGAAAAAGATTCTAGGAAACTGGACTCCTTCCTTATCCAGTATTAGATAATTAGGAAAGCATCTAATGCAGCCTGTGATGAGCTGTGAGGATTCAGTAAGAAGCCCAACCCCTGTGTGGGTGCTCAAAGAAGAAAGCAGTGTCCAGGCCGTTCTTGGGCCATATGTTCCTGACAATATCCTTTAACTGCCTTTCAGGGGGGCCATGAGAACTAAATTGATAAGGGTACGCTCTCTACTCTGCAAATGGCATTCATTTGACAAAGCATGATGGCCCATGCCTCCTGTTTCAAGACTCGAGAAGCTGAGGTCTGAGGATCAGGAGTTTAAGTCCAGTCTAGATACAGTAAGTGGAAGGCCAGCCTACTTACTCTGCAGGAGTAAGACTAAGTTTACAACTAAAGAAAATAGAAAAGACTTAGCCATTTCATGGTGCGCTACATTCTACAACATCGTATTGTACATGATAAATATGAATGTTACCATAAATTATCAAAAAAATAATAGTTTGGTTGGGAGGATAAGTCAGTGGTTGATAAAGTGCTTCTTGTGCAGGCATGAAGACGTCAGTCAAATTTAAACCCACAAGCCACACAAAAACAGCAGGCACGACCATGAACACGCTTGTGATCCCAATATGAGGAAGGGCCAAGCGAACAGATCCCTGCTTCTCACTGGCCAGTTCTCTAGCCTACCTGGCAAGCTCTAGGTTGAGTACGTGACTCTTTTGAAAAACAAGATGGATAGCATGGTAGGAACAACTTCTGAAGTTATCTCTAGCCTCCAAAGAAGTTGAACTCACACGTGTGCACCTATATGGACACAACACACACACCACGACCACTAAAACCACCACACCACACACACACACACACACACACACACACACACACAGACACACACACTGAGAGAGAGAATGAATAAATACAAGGATAACTCGAGGTCTTTCAACCATGACAGTCTGACTCTCTTTAGTTTCATTAGGAAATGGAGGCAGGAAGCAGGGAAACCTAGAGTATCAGACTTGTCAAGACAGGCCAGTTCTCCTGGAGGGGAGCTCATGGGCTCTTTGGAAACATGCACTTGAGCCCAAAGAATGCTGTACTGATCTGCTGGTACTTGTGTATGGCCATCAGACCAAAGGGGACATAATATCAACCATGTTTAAACACACAACATTCATTCTGAGGATGGATGCCAGCACTCCCAGCTTTTCACTGAATCTTGAAATTGGCCCACCTTGGACATTTCAAAGCAGTGATCATCTGGCCACCATGTGCTCCAGCATCTACACTGCCAACCACCAGACTGCCACAGGTATTTTCTCCAACCATGAGGCTGTCTGTCAACGCCAGACTCCTCTGTGTGTACTGGGTGTGCCCTTCCTTCATATTCTCTGCAGTAACACTGCTGCAGTCTGTTCTCTGGGAATCAGACAGACAGAACATTAACTAGGAGGGACTGTAAGAAGTCTCGCCTTCCTGCCAAACTTTCCATTAGCCCTCTTGTCTACCCTCCCTCCTTTCTTCTCTGTATTTCTTTCTCTGTTGACTTCTCTCAGCTTCCTCTTTTTCCCTAACTTCTACACACTTCCTGGGTCCTCCAAATGCTAATTCTCAAGTAGAAAAGAAGTATGAAGTGGACTCCTCTTCCCTCAGTAAGATTTAGGACCTGAACCAGAGGGTGTTTTCTTGTTGCAAGATTATAACCTTTCAATCTGGGTAGCAAGGTTAATGCCAGGCCATTATTGGAAGATTCATCCCTGGAGCCAGTACAAATCAACTAGAGTCCCATTGCTGTACCTCATTCAAAGGCTGCTTCCGTGGTCACGATTTTTCATAAGTGCATTTATGGGTAATGCTCATGGAAGGAGTTTAAGAAAGAAAAGGGAAGAGGGAGAGACTGCGGGCACAATGATAACAGGAGAGGGATATGGAAGTGAGAGAGAAGGGCAGAGAGAGAAGTGAGAGAAACAAAAGCCTAGTGGAAAGAGGGAGGGGGAGGAGAGAGAGAGAGAGAGAGAGAGAGAGAGAGAGAGAGAGAGAGTTGTTTAGGCTTGTTAGAGAAAAACAACACAAGCAATCGGAGTAGTGTGATTTCCTAATCAAATCTCTATTAAATTTCTATAATAAGAAGCTAAGTGCTTTTGGATAGAAATAAAACACACACACAAAAAAAGGCAAGCTCTCTGTACAGAAAACATTTAGTGGAGAGGGTTAGTGGGGAGTGTGCATGTGTGAGCAGAGAAATGAACTGATTCGAGGGACGATGTGGTCAGGCCATCCTAATCTAAAAGTCGGAGACAGATGGACTCTCGAATGTACAATGATTTTTTTTCTATGTAGTGTCAAATGGTTGAGATAACTGGACATGAGGCCTCATATTTTTTGTGCAGGATTTGCCTGATCAGAAATTGAGATTTGAAATGCTGTTGCCTCCTTTCTCTTCCTACCGTCCTCATCTCCCGTGCTGGGTACATGACCTCTAGCCTGTTTGATAAGGGAGGGAGAGAGCCAAGGAAAATCATAAACTCTCCCTAATGTGGTCCATAGTTCTTTCCTTTCCCTGTCCACTGCTGTTGGCAGGCCCCGTACCTCCAAGAACTGAGTCTTGGTTTTTCTGCCACTAGTGGGGATTGACTCCAGTCAGCCACAAATAAATAGGATCTTAGTGACCTCAGATTCCCAAGCCTGATCTCATATTGACGATGGTCATAGACACACTGACTGACTAACCCCAACCAGTAAATATTTTGTTCTAGTTTAATTTAGACAAGGCAATGTCGTCTGTTTGTGATGCAGTTACTGAGATCTACTAGAACTGCCCACTTTTTATACTAGCCGACAAGTAAACATCAAACCAGAATAGCTGCCACCTAAAGGAAATGTGCCTTTTATAGATAAAGTCTGCATAAATGTTCCAGGAGAGCTGTGCACATACAGTTTTGAATGTTAGACAGAATCTAACATCCTGCATTTAAGTTCAACTGATAGATTCAACAGTTTTCAATTCACGTCAAAAGATAGTCCATGTTAAGATTTAAATACACGTGACATTTAGACATTATAAAATGACTAGAAATTTCCAAAACACTCAAAGCCCTGCAAGAACTCCAGCCTAGGTGGATTGGTGTCATCTATGCCCAGATATCTCATGCCATGTATACTTTGGTTGGGCTGGTGGAACAACAGTGGCAACTGTCTGGTAGGCTGTAATTGCACTTCAAGCCCATGGTCTAACTTTGCCATCTAAGTGAAGCCTTCTTTTGCGCTGAGCTCACAGATGATCTCAGCACCCTTCTGCCTACACATTAGAGTTGCTGTTCGTGATAGAACCTCCCGGCTCCAGCAGGGTCCCCTCCACATAATTTGTGAACGTGTGTAATACTGGTCTCCCTTCTGTGTTCTTGCTGCTTACGAATGCATATGAGTGATGCTTGATGCTGGGGAACCGTAGAAAAGTTTTATTAAACACCAAGAAAGGTATCTTGGGAAGGAAATTTTGAAACCTTGGGTGGATTTTAGCCCTGTGTGTACCCAGATACGTATTGGCAATTTTCAAAAGGAAGCAGCTTTGATTCCCATAGGGTGGGGTGGGATGTTACATCTAAACACAATGCCAAGGGCTACTACATAGCAATCTGGGATGTCACTAAATATTCCACAATGCATAGAACAGATCCCAGCAAGAAAGAATTACCCAATTCAAAAATGTCAGTGGTGCCAAGGATGAGAGACTCTGATATAAATGAAGGTTTTATACTTAGTGGGAGGAGGAATCTTAGAGAACTTCCGATCCAACTGTTTTGTGGAATAAACAACCAAAGACCCAGACAAAGACCCATATGGACAGCTCAGCAGAATTAGCAGATAACCCCATATATCTTCCTGATGGGATGGTAAAGCCTGCTTTATATGTAGAAGACAGCAGGCTTTCAGTTCCCTAGCAGCCTATTAGTAAAGTAAACAGAGATTAGAACTACAAATGTTAAGACCATTGGTTCCAAGCATGGATTGTTAGATTTAGGTTGTAGGGAGCAATCTTGCTATTTCGTGTGGGTAAATATCACAAATCAATCGTTTAATTGTAATCAACAAATATGTGCTTTCAGCCTTGTTGTGCTGATACAAGAAACATACGGATCAATAGAGATAACCCCTGTCCCTTAAAAGCTCCTGTTGAGAGATAAAGACAAAAAGAAGAAAAGTTGTACAGTGACAGCAATGCATTGAGTTAGGAAAGCCTAAGGAAACAGAAAGCAGGGGCACCCAACCAAGTGATCCAAAGAATATTCTACGAAGGAGGAGAGTCAAAAGCCAACTTCTAAAACAGTGTTTGTCAACCTATGTGCTGCAACCCCTTTTTGGGGGTGAGGTCAACTGACACTTTCACAGGGGTTGCAGATCAGATATCCTGCATATCAGATATTTACATTATGATTCATAACAGTAGCAACATGACAGTTATGAAGTAGCAACAAAAATAATTTTATAATGGAAGGTCAACACAGCATGAGGACAGTACTAAAGGGTCACAGCCTTTAGAAGGTTGAGAACCACTGCCCAAAAAGAAGAACGTAAGTTGGAAAACTCAGCACTGAGCCCTCTACCACTGCAGGCTCAGCTTATTAAGCATGGCCAGTGGAAGGAAGACCCAGGCAAACAGTGTGTGGCTGAGTCTGCTCATATCTGCACATACTACTGGTTTTCTACACTACTAGAATTTTAGAGTAAGATCCTAAGATCCTTATCACTAAAGGAATATGAGATGACTTTCAGATTTTTCACAACATAGGTATATTTTATGAGAGGCTAGTTAACTTCAAATTTAAGGTCTAAATGTGCTTGTGTGTTGAAGGTAAGATGGTCCTACTTAGCCCTCGGGCTTCCCTTCCCAGGAAGGGTCACATTTTCTATTGCCAAAGCTGAGCTGGCAAGACTCAGGACAAAGCTCCTGTCCCAAAGCACTGCACTCACTGGTATCCCAGGGAGAAAAACTCATTTCCTTTGTATACCTTGCCCTTCATCCAACGCCAAGCATTTGGGTAGAGAATGACACTGTCTGCCATGATAAGAATCAAGAGCTTAAACCTGTAATTAGTTGACTCTGAAGGATCAACAGCTCCTCCCCAGAACCCACAAGTGAGATCTCTCCATCTTAAGTAGACCATAGACTCCCTCCCTTCCCTTCCTAGTCTAATCCCACTGCCTTCTACCTGCCCCACGTTTGAAAGCTGTGTTTGTGGATAGACTGTTACTGGATGAGGTTCCAACCAACAAAATAAATTCAAGCTTCATTTTCCTCTCCAGTCTATAAAAGGAAACGACATGTGCTTTGGCTTATTCTTCATGCTTCTGGGTGACAGAGATGTATGGGTGGTGGAGAAAGAGTGTTTTATTTTTATTTATTTATTTATAAGTTTTATTAAAGTTCACCTATTACACACAGGCCCCGGGCTCCCTATAGAGAAACAAATATCACCATTGAAGATGGTGGTTTCCAAGGTACCAAATTAAAACAGATGAAATAGTAAGGAGGGGAGGAATAAAAACATTAAGCCGAGAGTTCACTCCCAAGTGCATCATGCTGTCCATTATATTGCACACGTGAAATTGACTTCCAATGTAATTAGTCTAAGGCCACAAGGCAAAAAAAAAAAAAAGACCCTCACAATAATTCAGAACCTCCAAGCTATTCTTTTGCAATCACTCACATAGTTGAGAAAAAATAACTTTTTAATAAAAAAATAAAACCTTAGCAACCAGTACATTCTCCAAGTAATTCTCAACACCCTACCTGCCCAAGCATATAGAGAGTCATGAACTAAGTTAAAAACCAAATGCAAGATTTGTCTACCTACCCTCTCATACATAAACTTTTGTTCCACTGGACAGTCCCATGGGCTGGGATTTACTCTAGGAATGCTTAAGGATTGTTTCCTCTGTCCAAAAGAATGAAGAGTCCCCAGGGCTGCAATAGACAACTTACTTCCCTTTTAGGGACAGTTGTCTGTCTTACCTACTTTTCTCACTGTGTTAAAATACTCTGACAAAAGCAACCCAAGGTAGAAAAGGTTTATCTTGGCTCATAATTCAAGGTGTAGTTGATCATGGCAGAGAAACTAGGACACCAGAAGCTTGAAGAAGCTGGCGATATTATTTACATGAAGCAGAGAACAACAAATGATGGACCCTTCCAGGAAATGGTGGCACCCACTTTGGCCAGATCTTCTCATCTCAGTTAATCCAGTCATGATAATCCCTCACATGCAAGCCAAGAGAGCATTCTCCCAGGTGATTCTGGAGTCTGTCCACTTGACAACACTAACAATCATAGATTATAAGTGGACAGGTCCACATGGAGATATATTCACTCTTATTTTCTACAGTCACCAAAGTCTCTTTCTCCAGCAGACTTGAGACATGACTTTCTATTTCTTCACAGGTCAGAATGGAGCCATAGAACAAAAGAGTGCCCATTACACAAATAAGAACAGGAAGAGATAACCCCCTCTTTTAAAGAGATGCTTACTGGATTTCAGCAATGCTGCCAAAACTTCAGTGGCTGCCCTGGGGGGGAAACAAAGAAAAAGAAAAGCGAAAGTCAATGTTCAATGGTCTTTTTTTGTTAGCCCGTGTATCCCATAGGTAGCATGTTCATCGCTGCCACCTATCAGAGTCATTATTAACCACACATAGAAGGCATTCTATTGATCTCCGGTGACCATTAAAGAGGCATAAATGTAGAAATCACATTAACTGAGGTATCTATCTTCCAAATAGGTCTCAGAGTTCCCCTCTGATGCTGAAAATACCCTCCGTTCCCACATCACTTCCCACCTTCCAGCAACTTCTTTACACAGCATTATTTTTTTCTTCTTAGATGCTGCTCTTACCAGCCAGTGTTAAGTTTCTTGACTTGTACTTGAAAACATGTGGCAACTCTGATGGATGACTGGGAGGGACGGGGTTAGAAGGCACGGGGAACACAGCAGTTTAGTGTCAACCTCCTGAACCACTCATGCCTAGGACCCACTGGAAAACAGGCACACTGGGAGAAGCTGCTTCCTCAGGATGGGGCCTTTCCTCCAAGCACACTGCTTTCTCCCACAGAAGAATTTCACAACTTCGGTAGCAAACTGAAGTAGAGGAGAATAAAAACATTCTCTTGTGCCAGTTTTTAGTGATCCCTCCATTTGTTCCCGGTATCTGAGAGTGCAGGATAGCACTCTCAGTGCTATCCTTTGAATGTATCCTCCTGAGTGTGTTCACTGGGGACTTAATTCATATGTCCATGGCATTTCAATGTGAAGCTTTAGGGGAAGTGATTGAAATTACATGAGACGATGAAAATAGGGTTCCAGGAAGTCACTTGTGATTGTTATTACCCTTGCTCCTCAGTATGTAACTCTACCTGCAACCCCACATTTGCTGAGTCCCAAAGAGAAATGTAGAATATCCAGGCTACTCCTGACCTCATGAGTTAGAATCCTGTTCTAACAAATCCTCATGTGCACACTGGGAAGTATTAATGATGGATGTAGAGGATGCATCAATGCGATCCCTAGAGACTTGGCTGGTGGTCTAGTGGGGTAGTTGCCTTGCTGGACCATTCTCAAACATTTTCTGTCTTCTAACTCACGTACTTTTTTCCCTCCTAATCCATTTGGCTGCCCTACTCTTTCCTCTAGATGCTGAGCTACTTTCATAAGTTCTGGTTCTTTTCTGTCCTATCACAACATAGGGACTATGTACTGTAGCATCTGGGTTTTGTCAATCTCCATGGAGTTAGAAAAGTAGGGTTGCAGAAGCCAAAATTCAATTAGGGGGAGAAAAGGATGGCTATGAGTGACTAGTGGGAAGTCTCACAGTGAAATCTGGCTCCACTGACTTGAGACTTTTCTAGTGCTAGTTTCACTGAGCTGAGGGATTGTCTCTGCTGTTGAGTCTGCACCGTGTGTTTTGGTATCATAAGAATACTAGAGGCTAAGAGGAGATGCAATTATATCTCAAATACTTTGTTTCTGTTTTATTTACTTTTACTTTTTTCTCATTCATTTTGTCTTCTTCATGCTGCTGGCTCTGTCTCAATATCAGGCAACATACTGCAAAGAATACTCTGAGGTAAGAAAGTGGCTGATGAAAAAGTCTGTATGACATTACGAAAAAAGAATTTCTGGTTTGGGGCACAAGTCTGTTCACATGTGTGTGTAGCCTAGAAGGGACAGTCTAATCCCTCTGGTCTACTTTCCCAGTCTTCAGAGATGATGGGAACACATCACTGCTTGCCTTAAGAATAAGTTACCAGGATCGTATGTAATATATCTATTCCCAAAATGAACAAACAGCATTCTTCAATGTTGCAGTTGTCTGTAAGCCAATAATTTCCTCTGTAGGGATTTTAATTTACTTCCCATTACTAAGACAATTACGTAAGACTAAGTAATTTAAAAAGAACACAGGTTTATTTAGTTCATTGTACTGAAGTCTGGTAAGTCTTAAAGCATGGGCCAAACATGTTCCTGTTATTAGGTAATGCCTTCTTGTTGAATAACACAGCAAAGGATATTACATAGGAAGACAGAAAAGCCAAAACAGGTTAGAGGAGAAGAATAGAAGTTTGAAAAATAGGAAAAGATAAGGGATATTCAAAGTAGGTGCCTAACCTGGTCTAGATCACCAGCTAGGTCTACAGAGACAAGAGACTTGGTATAACTGATCTACAGAACACTTTCGCCATGGAGCAAGAAACAAGATAATAGGTTCAGAGAACAGAGTAGAGGTGAGGAGAAAGGATGGGCTAAAGGAAACTTAGAGTCTTGCTGCTCAGAATATGAGTCTTTACCAGCAACCTCACACTTGTTGAGAGTTGAACAGAAATGTAGACTGTGAACAAGCCTGTTCCCTGACCTGATGAATTGGGATCCTGTGTTAGCAAATCCTCATGTGCACATTAAAACATGTTAAATCCTCATGTGCACATTAAAACATGTTAATAAGTGATCTGGTAATGAACTGATGTGGGCTTGGTCATTCTTTGACTGTTGACAGGGACATGAAAGATGACTTCTGTCCTTAATTCTCTAGATTGTACTAAATAGCATGATGATATAAGAAATAAATATGATCCTAATGGTAATATCATATGACATGATCAAAGTTACAGCCAAATTGAAACTGAGTCCTGAGGTACCAGTGAAGCACTGTTACTTTGAAGGCCGTAATTTGGGAATCAATATTTATGATGAAGCACAAACTAAAGTAGATGATAGTTAAGACCAAAGTATTATAATCTAAAGATTTCAAATTCAAGCTTTTACACAATGAGACGTCATTCATTTGCTTTTAATACTTACATATGATGTCAGCGATGGAAAACTGAGATGATCATTACTATTCAAAAAAATGTCATTACAGAATAGAAAAGAAAGAAAAAGAGGAGCTAGGGGACTACCTGAAACATTTAGGCTAGGTAACTCTAAGCACAAGAAAGCCACTAACTGACTAAGAAGGGAAAACATACCTTTAGAGAAAATAATGGCTTTCATTTAGGACATGCTGAATTCAAGATTTACTATGTGAAAGCTGCCTGAAACTGGTCAGAATACAGCTGCCAACATCCACCCACAATGCTGGAGGGCACTCAAACATGGAAATATTTATTTACTAATTCCTACAATAGCAACAATAGTTTGTAACCATGGGAACGGATAGTATCTTCAAGAAAATTCAACAAAAACAGAGCAAAGGATTAACACACACACACACATCATCATCACCAAAGGAAGGAGATCACTAGAGAGATGAGAGAATGTGCAGTCAAGAATGGTAGTGGGAACAGGGGACAGGGGGCATATTTGGCTTCAAAAATAAAAGTTGCTAGATTGCCTAGGTCCAGAGCTTTTGCAAACTTCAATCTGTGACCACGTGGTAAGTTTAAAAAATCAATTTTAAAGGTTTTTAACTTTACTAGATTTGCAATAAAATATATTGGAGCAGAATGTAATATATTAATGACTCAAGAAACTTTCATATCAATACTCATGTGTGTGTATTTGTGTGTGTGTGTGTGTGTGTGTATGTGTGTGTGTATGTTTATAAGGATTGTGTTACAAATGCTTTGCCTTTAAAAAATCAGTAGTAAAGATATCGTTTGTGGTGTTATGCCAATGTAAGATTTAAACAGGAACAAATACCTAGAATAAACTAATAAATAACAGAAAATATTCGCTATTTCAGTGGCTTCTGGCACTACAGGAATGCTACCAAGAAGCTCTTTGTTCAGGGTCTGGTCACTAAGCAAGTGTGCAGCAATGGTCTACTGTCTGAGCAAGACTCTCCTAACCTGTTTCAATACAACACGAAAAGCAATAATGCTCAGCAGAATTGAGACAACTCCTTTAGTCAGCCAATGCCTATGCCAATGAAAAGCAACACTTAGGTGGGTGTAGTAGCACAGCCTTGTAATAACAGCACTTGAGAAGCTGAGATAGGAGGATTATGAGTTCTAGGATGGACCAAGATACATAGTGAAACCCAACTTCAAAAGCAACAAAAGTCAAATATAAGGCATTGGAGCTTAAACAAGTAAGAAAGCTCAGACACTTGAAGAAACCAAGCCCACTGCATTTGACAAGTGAACTGGAGCCCCACTTTATGGCTTTAGAATACCATCCTGCTTCCTCTGGATGTAGACATCTAGCAGCTATCATTCTGGTAGACCCTCTGATTCTGTGAAGGGATGGGGAAAACTATTTTTCCTTAAGTTTATCTCATCCTTAAGTTCATCATTTCTTACCACCATGTCATATGGTTTAGGTGCTGAGTGGGCTGACCTACGGAATGGAAAGTAGAACTGAAAAAAAAAAAAAACCTTCCATCTAACTTCCTCTTGTTAAGCATTTACAAAAGAGCCACAGAGTTGGAACAATGCAAGTTACTTCCTCAGGTTGAAATACATTTTAAGAACCATTAAGAGAGTTGTGTCAGTAATTGTTAGCACTACTTAGGGAGCCTCTATAAGTGTGAAATGCTGCATGTCCTATATTTATCAATGTACATCACTGTTGAACTTTATGGGAACGACAGATAATGAAATTACTCAGTGTAGGATAAGCAGCCCACCTAAGGCCCTGCAGCTAGTTAGCAAGCAGCACACTGAGGTATAAGCCTCCTTCTGCCTCACTCTAAAACTGCTTCACAGTTTTTCTTATACTTTCAACATAATTCTAGGTGTTCAAAATATTGTTTAGTGTACCTTCTTTATCTTTCAGGTACAGGCTACGATTTATAGTCAGACAACAGAAGCAAGATCCTGGGGTCAACAACGAAACAAACAAGTTCAGCTGAGTTTGCTGACTGACTCAGCTCTGTACAGAACAATCACGCTACATCTTGAGACTTAAGACTTAGCTATTCACTGGTAGTCATGGAGACAAAGACAGAATGTCATAGGAGGCAGGTCTTGAATATGTCATTTGTTTTCATGATAAGTATTTACTGAGCATCAACTACATACCGGAACAAATTGACAAACCAATTACGGTATTCAAAGAGTTTATAGTCTTGGAGAATATAGTTAAAGAAATAATAAACAGTAGTGTTTTTGTAAAGTGCACTAACTTTAGACTCTCAAATGTTATGAATGGTATTTTAAAAAGTAAGACAAGGGCTGGGGAGTTAAGAACTCAGCAGTTAAGAGCACGTGTTGTCCTTGCAGAGGACTCAAATATGTTTTCGCAGCACCCACAGAGTGTCTTACAACTATCTGTAATTCCACTTTCAAGGGTTCTGACACCTCTTCTGACCACTGAAAGCATCAGGAACATACATGGGGCACATACATACATACATACATACATACATACAACCAAAACACTCATAAACATAAAATAAATAAGTGTAAAAAAGAAAGGTAAGAAAGGAGCAAATAGACCATCTGTGCAAGGGTGAGCTGAAAGTTTTGAGAGGGGTGTTAGGGCAGTTGCATGAGAACTCAAACAGAATGTGAGGAGGGGGGAAAGTAATCACATAAACATCAGGAAGAAGCCTGTGTCAACATGAAAGAATAGCCTGCAGGATGAACAGAAATCCAAGCTAAACCAGCAGACGGAGGCAGGGGTATTATAACTAAGGATAAAGTGAAAATAGGAATAAGTTAAATAACAGTTGGATAAAACAGGAGGTCCTTTATAGGAATTGAACACATTGCCATGAGTACAGAAACCCAGAATGCCATCTGGTGCATTCCCACCCCTCCAGCCCCCTGCCTAGCTTGAGAGGAAATAGAAGAGTAGAAAAACATAGTATACATGAATGCACACACAGGCACACAGACACACACACAGACACAGACACACACACACACACACACATACACACACACACACACACACACAAGACAGGTGACCAAGAAAAATGGGTAACACATGGCTTCAACTGATCATCAATTTCAGGAAAGAGAAGGACCCAGAGATGAAAATTGAGATGGATCCTGCATGGTGGGAGAGAAGAAAAACCATGAGCATATGGTATCAAGGCTAAATCAGATCCTGTGCCCAGCATGGAGCTTTTCCACTTCTCTCTGGAATGGAAAAGAGAAGGAAACACACTCATACACCCAACTCTACCCAGGTGCTGTCAAAGGCTACTTGTGAGGACCATCATCAATCATTATAAATTGGAACAGAAACTGAAACCCAAAACCCAGGCTGATTTGGTACATAACAGACACCAGGGAGACGGACAGAGGATGGCTACTGTCTGAGACAGAGATCTGGAATACAGCTCTGCAGTGAATGAGCCCCACCATACCAGGCTTGTCATATGCAGAGGCTCTGCAAAGGAGAAATGGTTTAGAACTTGTTCCAAGTCTACAGGCAGCAGCAGTATAGAGACTGCCAACGGTTTGTGAGAATTCCCAGCACCAGAAGAAAAAAAAATCTAATAAGTGAGAAGTGAGCAGGCTGGAGTCGCCATGGGCTCCCCAACACAAGAGTCTCTTTCTACTTAGGAACGTGACTTTAAATTTAGCACTTAAGGTAAACAGCTTCGATTTCCTTAAATTATTCATAAAGTAAGTTATATATTAATGTGCAACTTTAATCCTATGTATAATATGTATATATAAATATATAATGTGCAAAGTCTATAAGTAAGCATATATATGCAAAATAAACTTTTACAGAGTGTTGCTAAATGACTATGGTAGAATCAGTGTTATACGACTCTTAACTGAGCGGGGCCAGAGCGAGCAGGGCCAGAGTAAGCAGGGCCAGAGCAAGCAGGAGAAGAGAAGGGGCAAAAAAAGAAAAGCTCAGAGTTAGTTCTAAAGGACCTACTCTTGGCCTTTTAAAAATGTCTATTCAAATTGAGCAAGAGAACTCTCCACCTCTATGTTCCATGACTATTTGTTCCCTTTTGGGAATAAACTAGATAATAGGAGATACTTTAAGGGGAAAACATCAATCTTACTTGTTTAAAAGATGAGATTCATTGCTACGAAAGTATAACTGTGGCCATAGTATTTCAGAGAACTGTAATATTTCAGAGAACTGTAGAGAGAGTGCACTGCCTGAATTCCCTCTGCATACACTATGGCCTTTGCACTGCTCCACAGGTTTGAACAAGAAGTCCTGCAGTGCTCTGGGAAGTCTTCCTCATTTTCATCTTTCTGTCTATCCACCAAAGTCCTATTTCCTCATCTACCTACCTTACAACATCCAGATCAAACCCCAGCTCCTACTGGCCTGCTCTCAAAGCTTTGCCACATTCTGCTGAGATCTCATCCACTTTCTAATTTCCTTTATTTTGGTACCATGAAAATTATGTATTTCTGCATCTTTCTCCACACTGATCTGTAAGTTCTCTGAGGACAGCGGCTGTATTACAATCTTTTATATGTAAGCAGTTATCACAACATGGGATACATGCAAATGCTTCGATAAATGCTTTGGTTAGTTAATGAATAATTGAACAACATAACAATAGTCGTTTACTAACTCAAATGTACCTCAATATGGAGTCCCACATCACCTCATTGTGGTAGAGTTTTGAATGAAAATGGCCTTCCTACACTCATAGGAACTGGAATTGTTGAGGTGTGGCCTTGTTGGAATAGGCATGGCGTTGTTGTAGGAGTATATCACAGGTTTCAGATGCTCAAGCCAGGCCCAGTGTCTCACTCTTCCTGCTGCCTGCCAGTCCATATGTAGAACTCTCAGCTACTTCTCCGGTACCATTCCTGCCTGTATGCTGCCATGCTTCATGTCATGATGATAATAGACTAAACCTCTGAACTTTAACCCAAATAAATGTTTTTCTTTATAAGAGTTATCAGGGTTATGGTGTCTCTTCATAGCAATAAAGTTCTAATTAAGACACTTTTAAAAACCACAGAATTAATGCCACAGAAAAGGGTTTTCAGAACAAAAAGTTTATTACCAAACTAAACCTATACAGTATAATCCAATGATTTTACTCTTTGATATTTAATCAAGTTGAAAACTTATATCCATACAAAAATCTGCACATGGATATTTATAGTGACTTTATTTGTAATGGCAAGAACTTAGAGCAATAAAAGTATCCACCAGCCTGGGAGCACTTATGGAGGGATCCAGGGCCTTAGCTGAATATATAAGAGTGGAGGGCCCTGCTGGGCACAGGTGGAAGATGAGATCCTTGACCTCATGAAGGCTGGACGCCCCAGGGGGTGGGAGTTTTGAGGGTGGGGAGGTGGGAGTGGGGGGGTAGATAGAGGTTACATCCACAAAGAAGAAGGAGGAGGTGTGAGGGGATTGGGGGTTCCTGGGTGGGTGGGGGATGGGGTAAGGGGACAACATATGAAATGTAAATAAAACATCCAATAAAAAAATTAAAAAAAAAAAAAAGTATCCTTCAGTAGGTGAATGAACAGTTTGTGGTATATATATTCAAAAAATATTATTCAGTATTGAGGATAAATGAACAATCAATACACACACACACACACACACACACACAAAGAGTAATCTTGAATGTACATAGAATTCTATATATAAATATACCTATATACTTTAAATGAAATTTTCCCATCTGAGCTTATTGTGCTTCCTCCAAGAGCCAAAGACTATGTAACAAAATTCTCAACACGTCACATGAGAAGCTCTCTTTTGAATTGTTGTCCAGGGCTATCTAAGAGACTTCAAAAACATATAGCCTATTTCTACTGCCCTTGGTTATCCCCAAGAGGTAGAAGGTAAGTCCCTATTGCTAAAAACAACATTAACTTCAGACACAGGGTCCAGAGAGCCCTGAATGGAAGAGAACTGAAATACCTCTTCCCTAAGGACTAGCTTTTATGATGCCAGAAGATGCCATGCAAGCTTCCGAAGGAGCAAAGCAAACAGAACTCCTACCATGCCATGGCTGCAAACCCCAATAATGACCAGCATGGAATAACAACCCTAAGGGTGCAGTAGTGGCACACATACCTTGGCAGTAACCTTTAGCTCTCTAACTGGACTTAAGACCCACTCAACAAGAGGGAAATCATGCCTGGTAAGAAGAATAATCATTAACTCAACAAAATTTTTGAAAACAAAAATTTTAGATGAAATCTGTTGACATATATAACAGAGGAGAGGAATCTTGTTGCAAAAAGTTGGGAAGTGGCTGCTAAGAAGGAAATAAAATGTGCTAATATCAAACTTTATGGAATCTTAGTCCTATCTGACCACCCACCTTCACCTGAAATAGCAGTTTCCTCTTCTTGAGAGACACACCGCTCTACTGTTAATAGAAGATGTGCATTGGGAGCCTCTTTCAGAAACAATTACCTTAGAAGTTAATCTTGTGAAAATACTCTAAACTATAAGTTGTAAGTTATCTGCCAGAAGATAAGTGTTTGTATGCTCTTTTGTAAAAGCACATTGTGACTGTTTTGAAAGTACAATCATAATATTCTTTAAATTTTGTCAAAACCAGTTGGGGCCTTCACAATCCTGAGAATGTTTGATCCCAAAATATATCCTGATCCACTTATGACTTTCTGATTTTTGATTCTTCTCAGCATCTTGGTCAAATTCATGGTGATTGATCACTAAGTGCACTTCCCCTCAACCCTTTATGCAAGCTTAAGCTGATCTAGGACAGAAATATAGTCACATCATCCTTCCCTAATTCAACACGATCTGTGGATCTCATCTGAGTTGAAATTTTCACAACTTTCAGGTGTGCTAGACAGAGATAAATTTTCCAGTATGACAGGCCAGCTTCTTTTCTACTTGCATTCCCAGAAACTGAGCAGGAAGTAGGAACATTCAATTTTTGTCATCTTAAAAATTACAAAATATAGCCTTCAAGATAATGGAAGGGTCTGTCCTGCTTCTACCATGGACTGACAGTCACCAGAATTCACAAAGAATTCCTAATGTGACACATGTTTACCAGCCTCCTTTTAAATAATTCTTTTTTTTTTTTGCAATAGATCTAAAAGATGGTCCCATCTTACTAAGAAGAAAGAAGTATAGGGGAATAGTTGGCTTATCCAGTACACTTTTCCTGATTCTCAACCTGAATGTTCTGTTAACAGGACAGGGATATTTCTATGGTACAATTATATCCTTAAAATAAATTGATCACAAGAAGAAAACTAAACTATGAAAATGGAAGAGGCTAGAAAATAAACTCACGTGACAGTGCCTCTCCTCTGCTTAAGATGGGGCTTAGGTTTTATGGAATTGTCTTTCTCAGGCAATAGAGTTGAATCATCCTATACATGTCCAGCCTCCACCTTTGTTGTATAAATTGTCCTCAAAGACTCTCAAAAAATAAGGAGCATCTAACCCTTCTTAACCTATGCATGCTATTGAAGTATCTTATATGATAGAGCTAAATGATTGAGGCACCACACAACTGTGGTTTTTACCAATGGAAAGAATGACTTAGGTTCTCAACATTGCCCAAAAGGTATCTTCTAGGGATGTGCTTGTTAATGACAACTAGGTTAAAAGACCTTCCGGTCTTCTTGATGGTACCCAAGTAACATCTCTTCATTAACATACAAACTAAGGTCATTTTCCTGGAAGTGTGAACATAAGAACGTCTTACTCTGTAAGTGGCTGAGGGAGAAGAGAGAGGAATTGAAATCTGTCATGATGAGCATTACAAAAAAAACTTGAATATCTTCCCCAAGTTTTGAAAGATCCCTTAGACAAGTCTAATGCTTTAGGCAGAAAAACTCTAAACTATTACTATGCATTGTTAAAATTACTTTAACCCAATAGATAGAGTATGATAGTTCTAATATATGAAGTATTTCAATATAAGTATTCATGCATGTTGTATTATTTAATATCAGCTCTGACAAACACAATATTTGTTAGTATAGTTATATTTATTATACCATTATCACATGGTTTTACTATGTAAAGGTGTTTGGGTAAGAATTTAAATAAGCTTTTTAACTTAATGAATCCATTTTTGTTCTTGAAGCAACACCATTATGAAAACAAGTGAAAAACTTAGTGGCTATTAGTTTACGAAAACAATATAATAAGTCTTTAAAGTGCTATTACACAAACACCTTTAAATAATGACACATGTGGAATATCTCAGCCTTGGTGTCTGAAATCTAATAATTTGTAAGCTCCCCATATATGAGCCATAGATGAGATAAATGAGGTGCTAAAAATTTAGTGAGCTCGGGAAAGAACTTTTTCTTATAATTTTTAAAAACAGAACAAAAAGTTCATTAAAATTGTTAAGTGTCTGATCCATCAATTTAATGATGCTGGTGCCTTTTCTTTGCCTCTCCGTATATGTACACCTTCCTAAAATACATCTAAGCCAATGCAAGGCATTAAAATGAAGAAGTAAAATAGTTAATCCTTTTAATTGTTTCAAATATTGAAGTTGACAGATCTGGGGACCTGCAAACATTTGGATCAGCAAATTGAGATGTGTGAGTGACAGTTAACAACATTCGTGTGGGATTTGGGCATGTGGAGTTATCTTTGCTTTGGAGATCAATACAATCCTCAAACGAAGGCCATCCCTTGTCTAAGATAAACACAGCAATATCTTGGCTCTTGCTAAAGGGACAGTGTGTAAACTCCCAGGCATGTTAGAATCGTCCATGTTTATTTTAACAATCCCGCTGATAGGATTAAATGGGTTTAAAGATTAAATGGCTTTACAAGAACTGGGTTTTGTACATATGTAGAATGTTTGTTGATAAATAAAATTAGATTCAAATGGTGTAAATTATGAGATGCAGTTTTCCTCGTAAACACTAGGCAAATTTTGAAAACTTTTCTAGAGAGGCCAGAGTCTTTCATGTTGCCAAAATCCTGCCTACAAATTCATTAGTCAGATTCACTCTATTCAAGGCATCCATGAAGCTAAAAAGAGAATCAATTCAAATTGAAACAAGTCAGCTGTTGAGTAATGTCACAATTTCCATAACAGTAGAGTGTCATGAATGACATCACAGAGCATGGTCTTCTAAGAAGGGGACCTTAGGAGTTTGAATGCAGAAACGATATTGGTCAAGCATGTAGTTATTTATATAGAACTAATCTGACTGTGCCCTTTGGGACATGTCAGCCAGATGTATTCTGCTATACCCAAACAGTCAATTTTTAGGAGAGCTCCAAAACAGTAGACTCTATTTGGGTTTTTTGGGTTTTTTGTTTGTTTGGTTGGTTGGTTGGTTAGTTGGTTTTGGGGTTTTGGTTTTTTTTTTTTTAGGACAAATTGATACATAATGTAGTACCCACCCTTCTTTACTAGCAGTTCCAAAAAGTATTCTGGAAAACCTGCGTACTAGATTTTTTTTCATTCAGATAAGGTAAGGTACTGGTTCTGATAACATTTCCCAGATAGAAATAATTGAAGAAATATTCCATACATGCAGCATGTCTGTGCACAAGGAGTAAGGTAAGACTTAATACCTCATGGAGAAGAAGAAAGTAACTTGCATAACAAACAATAAAATGTCAATGTTTAAAACAAAATTTAGTTAGGTCCTAGGGAGATAGCTAAGGCTGTGAAGTGCTTGTCACAAGGACCTGAGTTTGATCCCAGAACCTATATATAAAACCAGGTATGACATGCTTGAAATACTAGCATTGAGATAGAGACAGGTAGAATGCTAGGCTTAGTAGGCTAGCTAGTCTAGTCTACTTGAAGAGTTTCAGGCAAGTAAGATACTCTATCTCAAAAAAAATGAGATAGTTGTTGCCTGTAAAAAACACAAATATTGGCCTCTGGCTTCCACAGGCACGCACATACAACATTCACGCACTTTACAATTGAACTTCTGAGCTGAGAACTAAGTAAATATTTTTGCTTTCAAGTTAGTTACTTTGTGTGTTGTTTTATAATACTATAACCCCGACCAACATGGTCTTAAATCTGGTGCTGCAAACAATGTTAAAAATATATTACATGTAAATAAAACTGTCACATCTACCCCTGAACAATAGACACCTCCACATGACCTCACCTTCAAAGTAGCTACAAAGGCACCCCTGAGTATGTCTTCTTTGGTCTCAAAGAGACATAAGTACATTTAATCAAACAGAACTACAAAATATCCTGCCTACATGCTCTTCACTAAAGCAACTTTCAAGGGGCAGCAATAGTCATGGTGCTTCTACAGGAAACTATGGAATGCTTGACTGGCATCTGCCTTTTCTCTTAATGAAGAAAGCCCTTGAGATCAGAGACTACCTCACAGCATTCCATCCCTCATGTCCATGTTATAACCTCCCTACAGTAAGCTGTCAATAAATGCATGATGGAAGAACGAATATATGAGTGAATGAAGCATTTAAAAACCCTCATAGATCAATTGAAGAAGTAAATCACTCAATCTGAGCAACTATAATAAAAGAAAAAAATTTATGCTCATCATAAAATAATGTCTACAAGTAGACAAGAATGTGTCAAAGACAGTATATTTGAATCAAGTTCTACAGAAAGAGATAAATGACAAATTGTAGAAATATGTGCCTTTCTTTATATATGTCTTTTACTTAAGGCCTTGCTATCTTATTCCTTTTGTGTCAAGTTTGATGGAGTTTGGACCATGATTTAATCACCACAGTATAAATTTTCAGGCTGTGACATTCCCGTTAGAATAGAGAACTGCCTGTTGTATCTCTGAATGCTGGCAAATCCATTCCCTGTCCTATCTGTCATCATGGTATCAGGAATCTATTCCACAATTTAACCTCTTTGCTGGGCACCACTATGGTTACAGGTTAACTAATTGTAAAACTAGCTTGTGAATCAAGAAGCTACATGTTCTGGTACATGGATGTAGACAGAACTGCATCAATTTCCTGAGTCTCTCTGCTTTGAAAAGCATCATCATCAAAGAAATCCCAAATCACATCAAACTGAATGATCTTCAGAGTCAGGCAGTGAAAGTGATGCTGTGATCCGACAAAGCAAGCAGGAAGCAGAGGGAGAGCCACAGAAGCAAAGATCCCAAGGCTATAGTCAAGTAAGCAGACAGGGAACTACATCCGCATGTATCATTACTTCTTAGCAAGACCCAGACAGCTTGACAAATGACTAGGGTCATGGAGAACACTGAGGAAGATGATTAAGGGAGTGAAGTAATTGATATATGAAGTGAGAGGATTTTGAAAAATCTAACTATGAAGATACCCGGCCAAACAATGAGCTTGCTGAGAAAATGCAGATGTACCTCTGGTTTGCACTCATGAGCAAAGCCCAGAGCAGGATAAGATGAAAATGCCTTATACAAAAAGGATGTAAGTGGGAGTGAAAGGAAGAAATAATAAATGTGGAAGTCAAGGACCAGGATCAGGGCCAAATTCTCACAGGAGGATGTGTACCTCAAAGGCTTCTACCCATGCCTGGCAGTCTCATTCCCAGATAGAGAACGTGCAGTTGACTCCAGCTTCTCATTCTGATGTTTTCTCGGCACACTGGGCTCACCGGATAAAACAAATCACTTGTAATCAGTATGACTGTTTAATACAAGCAGCCTTCGTATTTACAATAGAAACTTGTTTAAATCAGCCTAGAAAATACTCAAAAACTAAAGGGATTTTGAACCTCTTTTGGAGTTTGGCTAAAACTGGCATGCCAGGAGAAATCTGAGTGATTTGGGCTCCACCATCTGTATCTTGGTGTCCCCAACTGTGTCAAGAAACAGGATTTCTTATTCAAATGTCTAATCATTTCTCCATGCCAGGAGGATATTCCAGATCCCTGAAAGAGAGATCCATAAAGCCTGTCCCCAACTCTATATCACTGTGTAGGCTTCAGTCACCCTAAGTTTGACAAAAAGCAGATCTCACTGAGAATGGAGAGGAAGTATGGTCTCAAATGAGCAGCAGAAGGCAGATTAAAAAGGTGTAAGCGAGAAGCTGTGCACCCTCAGGTGACTCCTGCTCATTTGAGGAAATGTCAGCCAGGCTCTGCTGAGCCCTTCTGATCTCCTGAAAAATGACAAATTCTCGACCTGGGAGACCACTGTTCCCCATTTCTGTAAGCGGGTTCTTTGGCCTCTATTTTTATGCTCACACTCTGCCACATCCCTTGGCATCCTACTCTCCCATTTCCTGTCTTGGCAAAGGAATGCTGGAGGAATCTGGGCAATCACAAGGGACAAATCCGCTCCTCTCAGTGACATCTCTAAAGAGCCAGAGAAGCATCCCTTCCGAGGAGAATGGTCCCAAGATCCCCTTTACACACACCACAGTGATTGGCGTGACAGAGGTAATTAATGAATCGAGATATTATTTTTCATAATTATACTTCATATTTTATAATAATTAGTAGCTTTCTAAAAGTGTTCATATTAGGTTAAACATTAAAGATATTAAACGAAAAATGTGAAAAAACAAGTAAAGATAAAATCTGACTTTAGAGTATACGAGGGCAGTTCTAAATAGATGAATGCAATGGATGTATAGTAGACAGATATCTAAACTAGATGATGTACATGAATATATGTAAATGAATATGAATTGATCACACTGTTGAGGGTGTTCTAGAAATTTTATCTGCACTTTCCACCTAATAAACTGTCTTAGGATTATTCTATACATTAAAAATATTTCCCTAGATATGATTATTCTGTGACTGTCTAGAGATATTACATATATACTATTATTAATTTCATCAGTATTCTGTGGTTCTGCTTTTAAAATATCCCTTTTCTTTTATGGTTAGAAAGATTGCTGACGATTTCCATGTTCATAAGTATCAGATAGTTTAAAAGAGTCTTCAACATGAAATTTCTAGGTCAAAGGAATTAAGCACCTTTATGGCTTTTAATCTGCATTGACAACTGTGACGTATGAATAAATTTGCTTCCCTGCATTCTCCTCAAAACTTATGCTGTAACTTATCAACCATAGGATATGTAAAATATGTGAGTGGATATTTCTAAACATGTATGTACAACATGTATGTACATTAGAGACAATAAAGGGGGTGATAAGATCAAACACACTATGTACTTGATCAAAAATGTCGCAATGAAATGAATTCTCACATATTATTAATAAGTGATAACAGTATATTTTAAATGTTTGAGTCTATGTAAATAAGGGGTAGGGAGAGTAGGTATAGATTATGAAACCAGACAGACACCAAGGGTTACATGAATGTAGAAAAGAGACAATTGGGGCCAAGAGGGCACAGAAGACTGAGGGATGGGTGGAGCGAGTAATGGATAAGAAACAACAATTTTGTTTTAAACACCCATGGTTATGCCTAACTGTGTGAAAGCTAATCAAACATCTTTAAGCTACCCAGATTAAATTATTAAATATTTTATAACATATAACCATGAAAACTTGTTCCATCCTTTTTAAAATTCTCAACTCATCCCTACATCCAATTATAAATACAGTCAACGACTTTCCCAGTAGTAGCAAATAAGTTTATGATTCCTCAAAATTCCATGTGAAATAATATGTAATTTCTGTTTCTTGAGCAAAAAAGAAAAAATGTGTCTATATTTTATTCTAGATTTACTAGTCGCATTCTTCATGTTTCTGTATCTTTTTAAACCTTTGACTGTTTGTGGTCTGCTACATTGGATGAGCGATGCAAAGGACAACTGCACTCCCCTGGTATGTCCATTCAATTGGCATGACAAGCAGTGCTGCTGTCTTTGGGGATGTTGACATTTTAATAACATTACAGTCAATTGTTGAATTTTGTTTTGTTTTGTTTTGTTTTGTTTTCATTGTGCTGCTCCTAGTCCTCATTCTTGCCTTCTGCCTGGTGTTTTCTCTGCTGTAATATCACTTCCAGTTCTTCTGTGGTTGCTTCTGCTGTTGCCATTACTGTTGTCTTCATTCATCGGCCTGTCTCCTGGCCATTATCTAATAAAATGTCTTTATTAAAATCTCATGGCCAGCCTTTGAAAGCCAGACTCAGACGCAAATGTTGAACTCAGAGGGTCCATAATTATGGGGGTGTGCCTGGATGTCTGCCTTCCTTTGTGTTTTCCACAGCTGAGACATTCTTTCTACTCTTCCTTTTCACTGTCTTTACCTTAGTTAAAGTTCCTGTGTTTCATTATCCCACTCTGCAGATTTGAAGGTTGAGGTTTGGAAAAACTATTTTCTAATGACTATTTGGAATTTTAAGCATATATGATAAGCTCTTAAAAGTTAGATTAAGTTAAATTTTTACTTAGAAAAAAAGTATTTTTCTCTTATTCTCTCTTTTCAGTCTTTGTAATTTGGAAGTTTAGAAAGGTCATCTTCTTTTAGTATTTTTAATTTTCATTTTTATTGTTTGAGAATTTTACACATACATATAATCTGGTTTTCATCAAATCCCCTCACCATCTTCCCCTAGTTCCTCCCTGATCACCTCCATCATTTTCCCTCCCAACTTCATGTGGTCTATTTTAAAATTTTCCTGAGCCCACTTAGTGTTGCCAATATGTGCCAATATGCAGAACCATCTTCTGAAGGGAATGAGCCTTTCAGAGGCCAAGTTCCTACAGAGCTCTGATTCTCATTACCTATCAGCCATCAATTGCCTTAACTCTACAGATAGAGGTAAAACTTCATGAACCCCTCCCCTTCATGCTGGGTTTGATGGGCTTGAATTGTGGAACTCTTGTGTATGAAGTCACAGCTGGTATGAGTTTGTGTGTACAAAGGTCTTGTCATGTCAAGCAAAAGCTATTTTAGTGTATAGACTCTTTCTATGACTCTCTCAAGACAAGCCTTTGATACCTGAGGATGTGGCATAGATGTCTCATTGAGAGCTGAGTATCCTATACTCTTACTTTCTGCACATTGACCCACTGTGAGACTTTTTACCAATCACTAGCTTCTGCAAAAAGAAATTCTCTAACGAGGCTCAAAGATGCCCTTATCTGTGGGTAGAAATATGAAATCTTAGGGGCCGTTTATTAATACGTCTGTGTATAATTGGTGCCCCTCCTACAGCCAATGACCTAGTAGCCCATGGCTTTTTTCCCCAGTTAACAGTTGCTCTTTAGTAGGATGAGGTACAAAGAGTTAAACACAGAAGTCAGCTAACAACTTTTACTATTTTCTCCTATATTTCTAAAAGATGTTTGCAGTTTACAAAGATAAAACTACAACTGTATGATTATTGGTTTAAATAAAATCCATATTGGTGTAGAAAAACCACAAAATACAGCCACACTTTTCTCTATATTTAAAACTGGCTAGAGACATGACATAGTTGGTAAAGTACTCAGCTTCCAAGTCCGATGTTCTGAATTCAGTTTCCCAAAGACAGTATATAAAGCTGGGGCCAGTGGCAGACACCTGTAATTCTTGTGCATCAAGATAGAATCAGAGAAGGAGACTATATAAAAGCACACACACAGCCTAGCTATCCTCTCCTATGCATTTAAGTTCCAGGCGAATCAGACCTTCCATCAAACAAAGGTAAGAGGTGCCTTTGACCTCCACACATGCACCATGCCCATATCTACACACACACACACACACACACACACACACTTTTCCTGCACATGCTGCACATTTCTCTTACTTTTTATCTTTATTTTGTAAATGATAACACTGATACCACTACCTACTGGCATTAGACAACATCAATGGACTTTTGTTCTGGTAGATGATTCTTCATTGGCCTCTCCATATCCATACATAACTTCCTTTGCCAAGGATTAAAAGCTACAACACTGTTCTTGACTCCCATGAATCTAAGTGTGACCATGTGACACATCTCTGACCAGTGAAAAATGCAAGGCTCTCTGGGGTGCTTATTGCTTCCTTCCCAGATAGATAAAATTACACTAGTGGAAAGCAATTTGGTCCATGTCCGGCATCCATATTCCCATCAACAGAGGAAGGCACAATTCCAATACCTCAAGGATGTTGGAGGAAGATAAGAGAAAGAGCTTGATGCTGATGACACATTTGCCACATTTGTAGTCCATGATGCCTGGGCCAAGTTTTCAGACCACTCTAGTAGGGTCTTGTTTCCTTCATTACTGTTGTATTTCCTTCAATTTGTATTGAAGAAAGACCAGTTATTCTTAGATACTATAATCTCTGGCTTTCCTATGAATGTTGACATTCTAATTATGTTAATCTTTATTACTGTTTGTATTCCATCATTACAAGTCTCTTAGTCATAAATTAGTTTTCCCTCTGTGTCTGTTCTGTCTCCATCCTATTAATTGCGTTTAAAAACAGAATTTGTGTTCTCACTTCTTCTTCCTCAGTCATCTCTCCCAGCTCATCTGTCTTTGTGCTCTTGAGTCACTGAATTCATGATCTTAAATTATGCTACACTGTGAAGCAGTTTCAGGAAACAATCATTTGTCTCTAGAGTAATAGTTTCCTCATTTAGATTCTCCATCTGCCTTTTGGATCCCTTCTTGCTTATGTGTTTAGAAGGCTGGCATGCCCATATTGATATTTCCTATACTGATAAGGATACTTCATGTTGACTATTTTAATCATATTATGTGATCTTGGTTCAAGTACAAATTAGTTCATCTTCCTATCATCTGATTCCTGGTTCATTTCCCCTCAGATATACAGTGGATGTACACGCATCTGAGATCTATCTGTTCTATAAAGTCCTAGGGAGAAAAGGGGAGGCCAAGGACCTAGTTCAGATACATTTACCTAAGTAGAAATACCAAAATTCTGAAAATCAAATGAGTAAAAAATGATAATAATATAAAAATATGTTATTGCTTTATATTTAAAAATATTTATTTGGAAGCACGTTATCCTTTGTTATTTATTTTCTGTTACATATGTGATAATATTTATTTTAAAAATAAGACTAAAACTAACAACTACTAGTAATTAAGAGTGGGCCAAAACAAATGTGTAAAGAGAAATTACAATAATATTTTATATTTCTTTCCCCTCTCTGATAGAGTCACTTACTTTAACGTCTTACAACTCTCTATTGGACATTGTAGCTATGCTGCATATGCCTGGGGCTATGTTAATATGTGTTCTTAAGAAATGTAGAACAGGAATTTTAGACTAAGAATATCAATATGACCAAACTAAACACATGTTAACTATATGTAACAAAACAGTAACAAAGTTCCCATCCCCTGTACAGACAGTCTGACCTTTCCAGTCACTCCCCAAGTCATGATTCTGTGCAGTGTCTGTCAGCATTAGGACAGCCTTGCTTTCTAATGCATTGGGAGCAAACTGACATGATGACATTCCTTTTGCCTTGCATCTTTGCTCCCATGCTCCCCTGCTTCCTTCATTGTTCTGGTTTTTGTTGTTTCGCAGACCTGGGCATGTCAAGTTTAGGCAGGCTCTACTAACAACAGTGTTTAATCGGAGAACTTTAACATTTTATTTACTTGTAAGAATAAGCTTTTTGGACACATAAAAATTCATTTTCACTCCAAAAAAAGACTGCCTACCTTGTACCCATAGGCTAGTTAGAGTAGACTTTTGAGAAGTCTGTTCAATGGGCCTTTTGCATTTATATCTTTTTATGTTCTACATGTCTAAAATAGCTATGATTTAAAATGTTCCAAAGTCAAATTTCACTCAGGGAAAATGGTTTTGAAGCACAAACTTAATTTGAACTTCTAAAATCAGAATTGAATCCAGTCACATAACAATCTTGATGAAGAAATTGAGAAAACTTTATTTAATTGGTCAGCTCCTTCTATCGACGTTTTAATAAATTCTGAAGCAGTTCTGTTTCCATAACTTGGGAGGTATTGTTGTGGTTGTTGTTATTATTGTTATGGTTCTTTTCTTGTTGTATAATTGTTGCTTGGTTGTACATAAGTGCCAAAACCTAAAGCCACTTAAGTACAACCCCTTAATTGTTCCTCAGAGACCATGAACCATGTCTGAAGGCAGAGCATATAAACCTCTATTTTACAGCAAACTCCTTCCTCATTTTAATCTTCAGTATGTTTACTAATTGGAGGATATTGTAGTACTCACACTTTGAAGGTATGTAACCGTTGGTCCCTGTTATGTTTTCTGTAGATGGCAGCAACTATAACATTCTATAATCATATAGGTTAATGTCCTAGAGTGTATACTTTTCCATTAATACAAACTCATGCATGTTATTAATGTCTATATGATGTAGGAAGAACTACAAGTAACTGACTGTATTAGGAAAGGTCAATACAGCAGGGCAACAGACCACATTATCTTTGAGGAAACAAATTGACGGTGTGTGGGACTTTTAGCAGGTAAAGTCTTACATTTTCTTTAGTAAAAGTTTCATCAAATTGTCATAACTGACTCTAGTTCAGTGTGCTAGGAACATGCACATGGTTGAGGAAAATCTAGTGAACATTTGGATGGGCTTACCAGTAATCTTCATCAACATCTCCTGAGAAATCAAGAAGGTGGTCTGAGGTGCCATGACACATGACTCAATCCCGAAGAGTTCTTGATAATTAGTAAGGGTCAACAGAACATCTCCATATGGTGAAAAATCAGCTTACCAGCTGCCCTGTCTTTTCATCCTTCTTTTTTTTTTTCAATCACTGGGTATTTTAATTGGAACCCATGGAATAAGAGCTATAACATCCCTCTGTTTCCTAGAACATTCAATAAAACAGTAGGACAAGTACGTTAAATGTGTATTTAATACTTTCGGCTGAGGATTTCATTGTCAAAAAGATTTTTAAAAAATGAAAGAGTTAAATTGTAGAAATAGTTGCTCATCTTGTGCCAAGTTTTTGTGATTCCGTCTTCACATTTGCCTCCACATGCTGTCTCTAGCGTTCCCAATCTCAAATTATTTTTGACATCTTATACAATATGTTTGGCTTTTCTTGTTGTATCTCTTCAATCTGGGTGTGAGCATCCTTCCATCTGTCACTAAAGTTATACAGTATATAGCCTTCTTTTTCAGTGGCTATCATTTTTATTAACTGAACTCTTGAAAAACCTAGTCACGATACCCACCTTTAAAGATAGAGTTTCAAGCAGTCCCAGGTACTATATACTTAAATTGCACATTTAAGTGACATTACTCAGAGTTGTATGACAATGAAGAGTCCATGTCTGTAGGCCACAAGTCATGTGGCCAACATCAACCAAAATGATAGCAATGTAACAGAATCTAGTTATCTATCTACCTATGTCATATTTGCAACATTATATCCATTATTTTAGAAGTTCCCATATGACTTTTGCATTTCTCCAAACTTCCTACCCCCATAATGACAAACAAAAGTTGTTTTTTTTTTTTTAATTTCTTATTGAGGGGTTTTCTAGAACACAAGATTTCCAGTGGAATCATTACTCTCTGGTGGAAATGGTTGCTCACCCTGTATCTTAGAACATATTGGCTTTTGTTTGTTTTGATCTTTGCTTTTTGTTTTATTGGGATTTTGAGAGGAAGGAGGAGAGACAGAAAGGAAAAACATGAGGTTGGGTGGGTGGGAGGAATAGGGAAGAACTGGGAGTAGGTGGAGGAGAGGAAAGAATGTGATCAAATATATGAAAAATAAATAAATAAATTTGTCGAAGTTCAAATTATATGGGTAAACAAAATATACTATTCACATGAGCTTTACTGATTATGTCTCCCCTAAAGCTTGGACCACAACAGAAATCACCACCCCCAGAAATTGACAAACAAAGGGTTTGAGAGAGACTTCTCTCCAGTAGCTAGTATAATGACATTTTATATGTGGTAAGAAAAGTTCTGAATAAAATTCATGGGGTTGGAATATAGAGTTCCTTTTTTACACGGTCATGAGAAACTTGTCTTAGGACTCACCAGAAAATATTGCCATGAGTATTTGCCTAAAATTGTGAATATTTGTTTTTTATTGTACCCAGCAGTTATCCTCTTTTCCAAGGACGCCATGTCTTGGTTTTCACACAGAAATAAGGTGGTGCCTACCATCTAATACTGTCTAAACATTTCAGGAGTTTGTCAAGTTCAACAAGAAAACCAATTAAAATACTGAGAAAAGCCATTGATTTGGCATTTGTGTGAAGAAGATACACAAAGAGCCAGTGTGACAGCCAAACTTGGTTGTCAACTTCACACTGCTTGAAGTCTGAATCTCCTCCATCAGATTAGCCTGAAGACAAATCTATTAAGCATTTTCTTGATTGATAATTAAGGTAGGAGGAGCCAGCTCACAGGGAGCAGTTAGTACCATACCTAGGCAGGTAAGCCTTACCTTTCTTATTAACTTTTTCCTTATTAACTAATTTATTCAATTTACAACATGATTGCATCCCCCTCCCTCTTCTCCTCCTAGTCTCATTCTTGCACACACTCTCACATTCCTACATTCTTTTTTCTTTAGAGAAGAAGAGCCCCCACTCCCCCAGTCACAGCAGGACTAAGAGCATCCTCTCCCACTGAAGCCAGACAAGGCAACCCAGCAGGGGTTGGGGGGAGGAGGGAGGAAGGGGATCCAAAGACAGGCAACAGAGTCAGAAGCCTTCTCCCCCACTCTAATTGATAGCATAGCTATCTCCTGAGAGTCTTGGTACAGTAACAGATGAAAACAGATGCAGAGAGCCATAACCAAACATCAGGTGCTCAGGAGACTTGCAGAAGAGTGGGGACCATGACTGAGAGAACCAGAAGGATCAAGGACATCACAAGAACACCTACAGAGCCAAGTAACCTGGGCCCATGAGGACTCACAGAGACTGAACCACCAACCAAAGAGCCTTACCTTTCTAAGAAAACTAACTGAATGTAAGCCTGGGAGCCAGCCAACAAGTATTCTTCTATGATTTGCTTCAAGCTCCTGCCTTGCGTTCTTTGCCCTGGCTTTCCTCAGTGATAGACTAGTACCTATAAGCCAAAAATGCCCTTTTCTCCCCAAGTTGCTTTTTCTTAGAGTATTTTACCACAGCAACAGGAAAGCAAACTACAACTGCCAGTGAGCAATAAAAAAGACATTCCCCCATTAGTCTTCATGGAAAGGTGTATTAAAGGAAACACCACTTCACTGAAGCCCATCTTGAATAAAATAAAAATAAAAGGGAGAATAACCGGTTGGTACAGAGGTGGGAAGCTGTGGGACTCTTCACTCGTTACTCATGGGGATATAAACTGGTACAAATACTGTAGGAAAGAATCTGGTACATCCTCAAAAAGTTCATCTTGGAATTTTTGTATAAATTAGCTGTTGTACTCTTAGCTATATACCAGTAGTATTAATTCAGGTACTCTGTATATATCAACAATCCCAGCAGGCAAAGGGTATAAAAAAGTGCTCGTCAACTCATCATGAATGGGCTCACAAAATGGATTATATCTTTTCAAAGGAAAAAGATTAATTTGTCAAAGAAAGGAGGTACTGATGCATGAGGCAATAGCAATAGACCTAGAAAATAGTGTATTACATGAAACAAGAGGCAAGGCAGGAAAGGCCATAAGTTAAGCATCTATATGAAACATCTAGAATAAATAAATGGAAAGAGACAGAAAATAAATTAGTAATTGTGAGGGGCCAGACGAGGTGGGAGGAGAGGAAGGAGTAAGGGTCGCTGCTAATGGATGTAACTTTTCTCTTTGAGAGGGTAATGAAACATCTTTTTTTTTAGTTGAGTATTTTATTTATTTACATTTCAGATGGCAGCTCCTTTCCCCATCTCCCCCAGAAATCCCCTATCCCACCCCCTCCTCCTGCTTCTATGAGGGTGCGCCCTCTCCCACCCACCCACTCCCACCTCCCCACACTCGAATTCCCCCACACTGGGGAAGGCATCTAGCCTTCAAGGGACCAAGGACCTCCCCTCCCACTGATGTGGAACAAGACCATCCTCCACTGCATATAGAACTGGAGCCATGGGTCCCTCCCTATGTGCTCCCAGGCTGGTGGTTTAGACCCTGGGAGCTCTGATTGGTTGGTATTGTTGCTCTCCTCATGGGATCCCA
Organism: Grammomys surdaster; assembly: GCF_004785775.1. Classification (NCBI taxonomy): domain Eukaryota; kingdom Metazoa; phylum Chordata; class Mammalia; order Rodentia; family Muridae; genus Grammomys; species Grammomys surdaster. Next base: position 431,114 of record NW_021604912.1, on the reverse strand, counting down.
CAAACCCCTTCAGCTCCTTAAGTCTTCTCTCTAACTCCTCCACTGGGAACCCCTTGATCAGTCCAATGGTTAGCTGTGAGAATCTGCCTCTGTGTAGGTCAGGCTCTGGCAGACCTCTAAGGAGACAGCTATATCAGGCTCCTGTCAGCATGCACTTCCTGACATCCACATAAGTGTCTACCTTTGGTAACTGCACATGGGATGGATACCCAGGTGGGGCAGTCTCCGGATAGCCCCTCCTTCAGGTTCTGATACACACTTTGTCTCCATATTTGCTCCATATTTTTAGGTATTTTGTTACTCCTTCTAAGAAGGACTGAAGCACCCACACTTTGGTTTTCCTTCTTCATGAGCTTCATGTGGTCTGTGAGTTGTATCTTGGGTATTTCAAGCATTGGGGCTAATATCCACTTATCAGTGAGTGCATACCATGTGTGTTCTTTTTTGATTGGTATTTTCTAGTTCCATCCATTTGCCTAAGAATTTCATGAATTCATTGTTTTTAATAGCTGAGCTGGATTGAGATAGTCTTGATACAACATTATGAATGTACAAAATGCAACCGAGCTGCACACTTTAAAGTGGTCAATCTTGGGTGCTAGAGAAATGGCTCAGTGGTTAAGAGCACTTATTGCTCTTGCAGAGGACCCAGGTTTGACTCCAGCACCCATGATGCTCTACAACCATCAGTAACTCCTATCCCAAGAAACCCTCTGTCAGACCTTCCTGGGTACCAGGCAAGCACATGGTACTCATACGAACATGGAGGCAAAATACTGATATGTGTAAAAATATAAATCTTAATTTTAAAAATTGGTTAATCTTCTGTTATGTGGCTTTTACCTCAAATGCAAAAAAAAAGATACAAGATATGTTTATGACCTAACTAATAAAATATTCAAAATGTATCATTAAATTAAAAATGCAATAGGAAGCAAATAGCTTTAGGACAGTCCCATTTTGTAAAAGCATAAAAGTTATACTGCATACTATAAATTCATACAACTTAGTGAATATATAAAATAACTCCAAATATTACAGTGAACTACTCGAAGAAGTTAGCTATGGAGACAGAATTATAGGAGACATCCATTATATACATATTACTTTCTCAAAGAAAACATAAAACATGAAACAAACTTTTACAATGTAATCATAGATTCTTCCTACACACAAGAAAAGTAAATTATCAACAGCTTTTAACTTACTTATATATCTGTTTCCTATTTTGCTATTTGTAATTTTTGAAATTTAATATTAACAATTTTAAAAGGCTATTTCATTCCATCTGTCCTCTATCCCCCTTCGTTATCACAGCTTTCCTCCCTACATTCGGAAATAGTCGTTTAGAAATGGAAATGGCAAGGTGGACCTTGCCTCCTTCACTCATCTGGACCCTGCAGTACTGGAACTACAAGAAATGCCTGAAGTCTTGTAGCATATACTGACCTCTAATTTCCAGCTTGGAATGCTTGCACACACAGGAAGATGGTACAGTCTAAAGTTCTTGTCATATGCAGTCTGCATATAAGCCTGGACGTTCTACAGAACGACTTTTGAGAAATTTTCAAGACATATTTGTGAAGTCCTAGAGTCACAGACAGAGTAATGGGGTAGAAACATTTCAGGAGTAGGGTAAACACCAAACTCTTGAGTTTTCAGTAGCTGCTGCCAAGTAGGTAGCTCTTTATCTGTATTCTTTTGAAGTCTTGTGTAAGGATTAATTTTAAAAAATAAACAAGGATTTTCCACTTTAAGAAGAAAATCTTGTAAAGAGATCAGACCGTGACTACACAGAGCAATGCCTTTCCTTCCCCCACATCCTTCCTATTTGCTGATCCTGTGTTAGATCTTGTTGCCTGATTTGAAGGTGTGGTGTTGATTTTCATCAGGCGTGAGAGTCACTGCACAGTTAGGATGGTTTTGCTTAAAAGCAAAGAGGAAGTTGCTTGATTTCAGATAAATTGGCATTAACAGTAGGTGAGTGATCCAAATCTCAGATGGGCTTAACACAGCCTTGGGCTGCACAAATTCAAAAGATGGTATATTGTACCAGAAAAAAAGGAGTGTAGGATTTAGGATTGGATCTTCTGACTTTCAGATTCGGTTTCCATGTTTATACGTTGGCAGCACAAATGCTGCATTCACAGCAGTAACATTAAAATTAAGATAATGTATTTGAAAACTCTCATGCCTTGGGTGCAAAATTGATGTTTCATTTTTGTTAATACTAGTGATTAAATGTTTTTTTAAATCTATGATAATGACAATCCTCTATGAAACTTACTTATGAGAGACTCTTATATATAGCAGCCTGAGGGGTTCATGTCAAATCACCTCTTGAAGACAAAACAGCAGGAACATACAGGAACCATTTTGACAGATTTGCAGCAGGTGTGCTCTGTTAATCCTGTGAACCAAATCCTGGGGAAGACAAGCACTGGGTACCAAACCACCTGCAAGGGTGACTAACTGACGGGCATCCCATTGTTCATGGAGGGAGGGCTGGAATGCTGCAGGTACAGAGCTTAATTTATCTTGTGTTCTTGTTACCTCCCTAACAATGTTCCTTGCCCACCTCTCTGTGTCATCTAATATCCTTGTGACTAACAGCTAAAACTTTTGGGATAAATTAACTTAGTAGACCTCTAGCTTCAACCAACCAATAGGCAAAGAATGTTGTTGATCCGATAGCATCTGGAGGCTGTAGGAGTGACTTCCCAGCTTTGATTTAACAAATCCAACTAGTGTTTCTCATGTTTTAATACATCTTTCTGTTAGTATAAAACTTTACTGAACTGTTGCCATGTTAGAACATGGAATCTATGATAGCCTGAATCTCTGTTCCCAAGGCACCGTCATTCTTATCTGGCTCTTCAATAAACTGTCTCTTATCTCCCTTGAGATGAAAGTTGGGTTTTTATGTCAATATCCCAACAACTGAAACCCCAGGGTACACAAAACAGAAAGATAAATCTGTGTAGCTTATTAATTGTCCCACTTTCCTTTTAACTGATGAGAAAATAAGGCTCAGAGATGGACAGTGGGATGAATGACTTTCCCAATTCTATCGTGGTACAGGACCATGTCCCAGCCGTCATAGTTCTAGGTAAATCCAATTGTACAAGGCTGGAACACTCATAAATTAGTTCTTGCCTTGCCATACCACTTTCTAACAATTCTTTAAAAGATAATTTTCCTATATCAGACAGACATACACACACACACTCATACATACACACATGACCATGCCCACGCCCACGCCCACGTACACGCAAGGTTTGAGGACCATTCTGGAAGAGGTAGTGAAAGAACTAGAGGTTGGGGAAGACTGCTATGAAACAGTTTCTTCTGGACAGGACAGCACTATTATTTATGGTTTATATATGTTTGGTCCAGGGAGTGGCACTATTAGAAGGTGTGGCCCTGTTAGAGTAGGTGTGGCCTTTTTGGAGTAGGTGTGTCACTGTGGGTATGGGCTTTAAGACCCTCACCCTAGCTGCCTGAAGCCAGTGATTTGCTAGCAGTCTTCAGATTAAGGTGTAGACCTCTCAGTTCCCCCTGTACCGTACCTGCTTAGATGCTGCCCTGCTCCCACCGTGATGATAATGCACTGAACCTCTTAACCTGTAAGCCAGTTCCAATTAAATGTTGTCCTTACAAGAGTTGCCTTGGTCATGGTGTCTGTCCACAGCAGTAAAACACTGAGACAAACACTGTCCTCTGGGAACTCACAGCAACAGTGGTTACTTGCCCAAGACCTGTGCAAGTTTAACAGTCAACAGTTCATCAAGGAAGGCAGACAGCACATGCATGAGTCCCCACTCCTCAACCCATGGCAAATAGCTATTGGACATGGAAGGTTTCTGGGGAAGGGGAAGTCAGCTTAATTCAAGGGTGGGACTCCTGATAGGTTGCCATACTCCAGTAGATGGCTTTGCACCATATGGGCAGCACTAATTGACCTCAGTGGGTTATTTTTAAAAAAACAGAAGAGAAAGAATAGGCCATGAAGCAAGAAAACGGACATGTTGGGTGAGAGTCTAGGGAGAGCAGGATGAGGAGAGAGTGGATATGGCCAAAGTACCTTTTATACATTTATTAAATTCTCAAAGGACAAATTAAATATATGTCAAATAATTTTCTCAGTCAGAAATATAGTTTTATTTTGGAATTCCTTTCCTAAGAAATAAATTATTTTAGAATTGTGTTCTTGAGTTGTTTTCCCTTTGAAGCAAGCAAGGAAAAAAAAAAGAGGGAAGATAAAAACGTGTACAAAACACAAAACACCACTGAAAATTAAAGTCTTTTTAACAGTTGCCTTCCAGAATATGCTCCTCTATTTATGCTTTTAAAAGCAGGATAATTATTGACTAATCGTCTGAGGAACTCACTTCAGCTTTCACCGGCTGCTGTGATCAGAGAAGAGAATAATAATAAAGGCTACGTTGGAGTGAGCGTGTATCCTAATCAGAAATAAAATTTAAGAAGTCAATATTTGAATCCTTCAAACAAGAGGGGGGAAATAATAGCGAACTGAATTTTTAAGAGCTATTTTCTAAGAAACGACAGGTTTAGATCCAAATAAGACCAGTTTGTGAACACGACAAAATGAATTTGTAATACCAACAGCTACCAATAGATGTCGCTGGGTTACACATGCTCAGGACTCATGGGTTTGTGCCATCTGGAACCTCCATTCGTGAGTCTCTGCTTCATGGACCATTGGTTGTGTTTCAAAAATATTGCTTTCCTCCGTTCCTATTGCCTGATTATTTTCTGCTTTCCCTCTTTCTCTTTTATATTTTAATCTTGCAACTCTATTATATAACCCTGTAAGAGCATCACATAACTGGGGGGACCTTGATATTAACTCTGAAAATCCTTTTGGGGGGATTCATTTGGCTTGAATCAAGCAACATAAGATGAGATTATATTATGTGTGATGATGATTACTATGATTAGGGTGGTCATTTTCTTTTTTTAATATATATAATTTATTTTTTTTTCAAATTGTAATTTATACTCATTCACACAGAGGTTATAAACACAAAAAGGCAGAACGTGGGGAAGGGAATGACACTGGAGCGTGGGTGTTCAGGGGGAATACAGATATCTTTCAGAACAGGGTATCGGCTGGGTAAGGGTTCAGGGGACAGGTCGCTATGGCTCTGCCTATTTTCAACGACAAATTATTTCAACCTCCCAGAAGCCCAGGCCGAAGACTGCCTCTTTCCTCTTTAGAGCCCTTGCGCTATAGTAAAACTGTCCACTGCACATGTTTTATTTATTTATTCTAGCTATTTAATCATTTCTATTTGCAAATCGTACCGAAAGAAAAGTCATCATGCTGCAGCCGCGTGTGTGTGAGGACAGCTTCTCCTACCACTTGAATAGTTACAGAACATCACCTAATTCCCATCTACCATCTTATCAAGTGAGATTACTAAATCGAGTAAACTCCACTCCCCAGTCCACATGTAAGAATATTCACATTGCAATACCGTTAGCAAGACCAAGAAACAGACATACAACATCCTGAAGCAGAATATTTAGAAACCTCTGATAGCCAGAGATATGATGGAGTGCCTGGCTAGCATTTGGAAACCCCTCTACCCCAGACGAATGAGAATTCATGAAAACAATGTGAGAAACTTCTGGACTGAGAGCTCAGGTTAGAGTACCTCTCCCTCTGCATGCAAGAGATCCTCCAGGTTTGCTCCTTGTCGTGCACACCTGAGAAGAAGCCCTATTGAGGACCATCATTCCATGACACTGGTAAAATAACAAAATAAGACTGACTGCTAAAGGGCTTGGATGTAAAATGCTGGATGGGCTTAGGTGTTTGAACGCTGGTGTTTGAACACACCAGCTGGTGGCTGTGTTTTGAAAGATTGTGGAACTTCTAGGAGACCTCTTACCTGACGAAGTAGGTCACTGGGGGCAGGCAAGTTTAGGGATTTTACAACCCGCCACATGCTCTGCTTCTTGATTGCAAAAGAAATGTGACCAGCTTCCTTACGTGCCTGCCTCTCAGCCTTCCCAATCATGGTTGTCTATACCCACAAACTGAATTTAACGTGAACTCTTCTTACCAAGTAAAGTCACAGCCATGGGAAAAGCCACGAATACAATGGTCATCACTGCAGACCCTCTCTGTGCTCCTTCTCTAAGAACTTAAAGTAAATTGCTAAAATAGTAATTATCTCTGTTTCTATCTTTATTCCATCAATCTGACCCCGGAGTTCCTGCTATAATATATTTAAGTGGCAGCCGGTAGGACTGCTTTTGATTATAAACTAATACACATACCTCTGTAAGGATAACAGAGCAGAAAACACTGCTTCTCAGTTCAAAGACAGAAGGAGTCAATTTTCTGAATATTCAAAGGATACCTCTGAAGCAGAACAAATGTAATGAGAAAAAAGGAACAAATATCTGATTTTTCACTCTGAGGAATATTCTAGAGGACGTTTGTGTCTAAGATAGAAGAGCAAGTTGACATGAGGCTGTAAATCTAAGAACATAAAAAATGGAAAATATATGAAATGCATAGTAGTAGGTATGAAACTTGGCAGTTACCAACAGCAGGCAGGATTCAGCAGAAATTGAATTATTTAAATTGAAACAAAAATAGAGAGTTTACCTAGAATGCAATAAAAAAATAGATTTTTTTTAAGTGACAAAAACTTTCTAGAGGAAGGAGAGGAAGAGGAAGGGAAGAAGACAGGAAGAGAAGGAAGAAGACAACAGTAATATATAGAGAAAAGACATTAGATTATGCATACATTAGCTATGTCCCCATCTTCTGTCACCATCTATCTCTACTATTGCTTTGAATAGCCCACCATTTCTTCTCCTCACCCAAATGTTGCTACACATATTACTATTACTTGTCTCTCTGGCCAGGAAACACTTCTGTATTCCATCCTCCATTCCTCATCCCTAATATTGAGAGTTGAAGTCAGTCTTACCCATTAAAACTCCTTTTCAAGTCCTCTTTGAATGAATAAAAGGTATGACTTAATTATTGACGGTGGTGCTTTGGATTTCCACACAAGCAAGACAATATACTAAGATATATTTAGACTAGATAGTACTCAGTAATTCCCATTTAGTTTAATTTTTTGTAATTACAAAAGTTATGTCTAATAATCCCAGGAAATGTCAATAACTTACAGTCCCATGACTCAGAAATGTTGTCATCCTTCTCTGAATATTTTACTGTTCAGGTATCCCACCCAATCTTTATAAATGATATATACTGAGATATAATTGACTTACAATACATTGGGAACATTTATGTAAAATTTGATAAGATTTGACAACACATAAACCTTTGACCAAAAGTAAGATGAGGAACAACCCACAGATGTCTCCTCATGTTCCTATGTAATTTCCACCCTGCCTTCATGCTGACCCTCCTTCTCCAGACAGTGAGCCATCTGCTTTCTCTTACCATAGCTTATTCTAAAGTTTAGTAAACATAAAAACACATAGCATATATTTTTGCCTGGATTTTCTCTCTCAGTGCAATTTTTATTATTAATTTTTAGGTTAGCATGCAAAGTAACCGGCTTTTTCATTCATGTCTATGGCATCTTCATACATTTGTATTATGCTTTGTTTTCGTTAGCTCTTCTCCCCATTAGCCCCCTCCTTGCCCCAGCTAGTCTCCTTTTCTGCTCTCTTATCACACTTATTCCTCCTATACTCCCTTAAATATCTGTCTTCCCTCACATAAACCCTGCTAGCACCATGACCTACTCATATGCACATACATAAATGTACCCAAAAAATACATATTTATACATAGAGTATATGTACATATATAATTTTTAATGTAGCTCCATGATATAAGAGAAAGCATGTGATATTTGTCTGAGTCTGTCTTATGTCACTTAACATAATGATTTCCAGTTGCAACCAATTTCCTGTAAATGTCATGATGTCAGGTTTTTTGCTAATACATAAAATCCTTTCAATACACATACTATGCTTTTACAATCCATACATCTTTTGATAGACAGCAGGCTGGTTCCACTTTCTCACTGTTGTAAGGAGTACGGCAATAAACATGGACTTCAGCAGTTATTTTGAGGTTTACTCATGTCTATACCAATAATTTCTTTTATTTTGTTACTGATCAATATCTCATTGCATGAAAACATTACAGTTTATTTGTGTATCAGCCAGTAAATGTTAGGGTTGTCTCCTATTTTGCACTGTTGTAAATAGAGTTGCTATGAACACTGGGACTACATCTGTATAAGGATATGTGTCCTCGTTTCTACTGTGTAGCTACAGAAAAGGAATACGTAGATCACATAGTAGGTATTATCTTTAATTTTAATAAACCATTTTGCACAATGGTTTTATTTTCTGTGTTCTCACCAGCAGAGCATGGGAGCTCTGGTTTTTCTCGAACTTGGCTAACTCCTCTAATACTTTTCTTTGTATTTTTTTGAGATTATTATTTAATTACAACATTCTTCCCTTTCTTTTTCTCCCTCCAAACCTTCTCCTCTCCTTCAAATTCTTGTCCACTTTTTTTCTTGCATTCCTCTGTGTGTGTGTGTGTGTGTGTGTGTGTGTGTGTGTCTGCTCAGTCTGTATTGTGTTACTAGTATGTATGTCTTCAGAGCTGACTGTTTGGCACTGGGCAACCAATTGGTGTGTTTCCACCCCCAGCTTTCCTTGGTTCCCTATAGTTCTTCGCGTAGGGTTAAGGTCTTATTGGCTTTTCCCCTCTCCAGTTTGGCATGCCCTGTGGTGTCATCTTTCTTAAACTCAAGTCTGTGCCTCTATGTTGATGAGATGTTATAGGTGTAGCTTCTGATATTACGAGGAGACACAATCTCACAGCAAATCTCATAATCCCTACCTCTTACAACTTTTCTTCACCCTCTTCTACAATGTTCCCTGAGCCTTGGTTGTGGTTTTCTGTAATAATCACTGTCCATTGCAAAGACACGTTTCCTTGATGAGGGGTAATAAATACACTTATCTGTGGATATAAAAACAACTGTTTATAGACTGTTTTTAGGCAGTGTGCTGATTTAGTAATGTAGTAGCTGTAGATTCCCTTCCATTAATTATGACTTCGCTAGCACTGAGTAATTAGCTAGGTTTCCAGTGTTAGGCATAGTTTCCCTCTTATTGGGTGGGTTTAATGTCTAATTAGAGAGCTGTTGGTTACCACTAAGGAATATGCACCACTACTGTACACCATACTTAGGGTTATTGTACCATGCTGGTCATTTATGTGTTTCATCGGCATCATCACTAGATAGTCTTTTTAATCATAATAATTTTTAAGGTTTTCTATTCATTGTCATATTATGCTATAATACGTATTTTCCTAATGAGACATATGACGAGCACATTTGTATGCATATTTTCTGTGTATCTTTTTGTAATATCTTATGTCCATTTTCAGTTGAGTACTTCATTTTACTTTTTAATTTTAAACACTGGCTGTATACACAAGGTAAGGCACTTTTATGAGATACGTGATTGACAAATATCTCTCAGCCTATGCCAAACACTATTGTGACCTTACTAAGCCTTTGAGATTTGGGAGTTTTCAATACTGATGAATTTAATTTATCTAAATAATTTTTGCCTCACCAACAATCACAAAAACTTCCATCTCTTTTCTTACATACATCTTATAGATGTTAATTGGGTAGTTACATTATTATTATTATTATTATTATTATTAATTTTATGTTAAGCTCTTTTAGGTGTGAAATATAAGCAGAAATGCATCATTTGCATATGAATACTTTCCAAGCACGATTTATTAAACAGATGTTTGTTCTCCATGGAATTTACCTAGGGCAAAAAAAAAAAATGTTCAAATATGTGTAGGTTGATTTCTGAACTACCTGTTCTTTTCCATTAATCTGTTTGTCAACCTTGGCATGACTACCACAGTCCTGATTACTAAAACTTTATTATAACACTTGAAATAAAGTGCTCCAGAGCCTTACCAACCTAAGACAGAAGTGTATTGCTTTTGAAAATGCATATTCCATGACAGGTAAGGAATGCATTCTTGTCAGAATGACCTAAGACAGGCTCAGTCTTGTTAATGAAATAAAAAAGGGGGAGAGTCATAGAGCCTTTGGGGCTGCTTGGCAAGAATCTGACATGGGCCAAGAACAAGGGAGTAGGCTTCAGGCAGGAATCTGACATTAGGCTAGAACAAAGAAGTAATTTCAGGTGAGAATCTAAATCTCAGGCTAGAACAAAGAAGTAATTTCAGACAGGACTCTAAATTTTAGGCTAGAACAAGGAAGTAGGCTTCAGACATGAAAGTGACCTTGGGCTAGGACAGGGAAGTACACTCAGATACTTTGGTCATCCTGATAAGCCCTTAGAAACAGTTATCATGGGAGTGTTCACGTAATTGGGTTTAGTACCTCGCTTTTTCTTTGACTATTTGTGTTCATTGTCTTGCTTGTTCCTTGACAATTTGCATCTATTGTATTGCTAGACCCTCAACCAAGAACTGATCTTAATACATGCATGTAATTAAAATGGTATAAAAGCATAAAGGAGTAGGGGGATGGGATGGGGGTTCTAGGGAAGGGAAATGGTGAAATAAGATGACATCTGTATTGTAAATAAATAAAATAGCCAATAAATTTTTTTTAAAAAAGAAAGTGCTCTTGCTCTTCCAACTTTGCACATCTGTTTCAAAACCTGCCTTGGTTATTCTAGACCCACCACATTCCCAAGCAAATTTTTAAATCAATTTATAAGTTTATCATTTTAAAATAAGAGCTTGATAACCTGTACTAGGATTATATTGGTTCTATAGCTCAACCAAAGGAAAATTGATATTTTTAACTCTCAGATCTTCTAAGTCTACTTAATTCTATTGGTTTGGATGCTGTTTATTTTGTTTCTGCGGGATTGTGAAGTTTGCAAAATATATATGAGATATATATATAATAATATAATGTATGCAACTGAAAAAAATCAGAAACAATCAGATTCAGTACTATTCCTATCAAAATTTTAGCACACTTCTGAACAAAGTGTTCCTGAAAGAATAAATACAAGTATCTTATAAACATTTTCAAAATGTTCAATGTAATTAGCCATCGTGGAAATGCAATTTAAAACTTCTTTGAGGTTTCTTCTTGCTGGAATTAGAATGGCAAGAAAATAGAAAAACAAACAAAACAACCTAACAACAAATGCTGATGAGGATGTGAGCAAAGAGAAACAAACACTCATTCACTGTCGGGGGGGGGGGGTGTAAACTGTTGCAGCCACTTTGGAAATCAATGTGGGAGGTTCTCAGAAAGCTAAAGGCACAATTATTGTATGACTCAGATATACTACTCTGGGCATATATCCAAAGAACTGTATACTTTGTCACAAAAAATACCTGCACACTCATGTTCATCACTCTCTGTTTAAAATAGTTATGTGAAGGAATCAGGCTAGCTGCCCATCATTTGTTAATGAATAATGAAAATGCAGTACATAGACACAATATAATTCTATTAATTACCAAAGAATAAAGCTATTGCAAAACCTCTAAGAAAATGGATATAACTACAAAATGTTACACTGAGTGAGGTCATCCAGGTCCTGAAAAGACAACCCGCACATACTCTCATTCATATGTGAATCATAGCTTTGAATTTTTAGATGTCTGTCCTTTAGTTGGAAGGAGTGTCTCTAAAGGCCTGAAGATAACAAAGGGGCCATTGGACATGCAGGGAAGGTCTTGCGAGGGACATTGGGGAACAAATGATATGAAAGGAGAAGTCATATACTAAGTAGGGGCTTAAAGAGAATGGAGTGTGGGTAAAGGAGGAGGTTGTGGGGAGACTGGAAGGAGGGGAAACTGTGGTCAGGATGTTTCATATGAGAGAAGAATACATTTAAAAAATTAAATTTAATGCAAAAATGTCTGCCATGTTCAAAACAACTGTGCAAATAAAGGGAATATTCTAAAATCAACTCCCCCCCAAAAAAAGAACAAAACTCAACTTGTGATGTATAAATATACTATGTAGAAACATACTCGTTTAATAAGCTAACTGGATCTATAATACTCTGCTACTCTGTAGCAGTAGACAATGCTGCTTTGAGGAGCTGTGACATTTAAACAAAAATCTAAGTGCTAGCTGTAGGACAACTTCCTATGCCTTGATAGCCATGAAGCCCCCAGAGGCTCCACAAACAATAGAGACTATCGTCATTGCTCTTGGTTGCTGGCCAGAACAACTTAGTGAGACACTATTGCTAAAAAAACACCCCACATACTTTGGACACAAGAAAATTAAGATGGGTTTTGATACAAACTTCTTCCCTGGGGGCCCTTATACATGGTGCTAGAAGGTCAAAGAGAAAATTCATCAGTGGTCTTATCCAGCTATAAAACCAGCATGTCAACAATTAAAATACGCAGACAGGGCGTATCCACAAATGCAATCATGACGTGACTGTTTAGGCTGGTAACCAATCACTTCCTGACTGGATCTAAGGCCTGCTCACAGGAGGGAATATAAGCTTGATACTATAAATCTACTCAAAAGATTAACTGCCCAAATGTGAGCTGAACAAGGATGACACCAGTTCACATGCCAAACTGGATGGGGAAAACAGGCCCCCTACCTGCTGTCACAAGATCTCAACCCTACACAAAAAATTATAGGCAACTGAGCCAAGATGGGAGTGGAAGAGTCTGTCTTCTTCCCTGGGGAAGAGCACACCAGTTAGTTGTCTAGTATCAAATGGTTATTCTTGAAAACATACATGCAAGTAACATTATATGAACTGAAGAGGTTATGTTTATATACACAAGTACATATACTCATGCAATAGCAATTAGTGAAAAAAATAGGCCATGAAGGTGAAGGAGAGCTAAGAAGGTTATATGAGAGGATTTGCAGAGAGGAAAGAGACAGGAAAATTGTAATTACATGGCAATCTCAAAAATGAAAAATAAAAATAAAATGAAATGAAGTATCATATTAACCAATATTATCATCAGTGATAATAAAGTCAGGAGGAGGAGGAGGAGGAGGAGGAGGAGGAGGAGGAGGAGGAGATATTATACCTGGGGAGGTCACTGGCCCTAGAAAGTAATTTATTACTGATGTTTTGATAGACTGCCATGGGGTCAAACTTCACTCTAAACACGTACACATATATCCATAGACTCATGCCACTCTCAACCTTGATGAGAGAAGCTTCTCGTTATAGCCGGTGATGGTTAATGTAGAGACTCATAACTGGTCAACATTCTGAGAATAAGCGACTTTCAGGTTATCAGTGCTAACTAGGATAACTATAACACCCTCTTTAAGGCTTAGGGAACATCATGGAGAAACAGAGACTGTAAGAGCCACAGTGTGTAGAGAAGTACTGTGAAATGCTATTTTCTGGATCTAACATGGTCATGATGGTCCTGAACACACTGTAGTGGTAGCTGCTTGCATAAAATAATACAGAGAAAGGAGGATGGAGGAAAGGAGAGGAAGAAGGGGTAAGTTGGAGTGTAAAAGAAATGAGAGAGGATGACAGGAGGCGGTCATTATCATAATGTATTACAGATAAGTAAAAAAAATTAATGAAAATGCATTTTAATGAGATGTTCTTAAAGAAGACTATTTTTAAGTTGTGTTTGATTTTGTTTTACCATTTAGAGGTATGGCTTATTTTTGTCTACTGATCTCACAACCTTGCTACATACTATATTTCAGAGACACATGCACATCTAGATTGATTGTGGCTGTAGTCACAATAGGTAGGAAATGAAGCCA
>NW_021604912.1:370232-416921 GCF_004785775.1 Grammomys surdaster | reverse complement strand
CCCCGGCTCCCTTAGCTCCTGTACTCTGTCCTATAAATTCTAGGCACGTGGGACACTCCAAGCTTCATATTAGCTCCTTGTCTCTATCTCCTTAACTACAGGCTTCTTTTGGGCTACACCTGGGTCTGTCACTACCAGCATCCAGAATTAATCTTTCAGGAGTCACTATTCATTGCTATCAGATGTTTATATGTTTAAAAATATTGCTTTATCTATATTTTTATTTCTTTCTTGTGGAAAGAAAATCTAACCCTAGTTTTCCTGTCTTGACCTGGTTCATTTTGTTTATATGTTTACGTGAAGTTTGAAACTTAACATTTTTCTATTCAAAACTTGTACTGAAAGCAATTTTTCAAGACAAACCTCTTTCCCTAGTCTGTTTTTGTGGTTTGCTATGTAACACCGAAATAGATAAACATATCACATTTACCAAGGATTCTCTGTTATTGAATTTTTCTGTTTATATCATTTCTGATTATAAATAACATTGTTATTGATATTTGTAAGCATGAATCTTCCTCCAGCTTTCATAGTGATTATTTAGGACAGATTTCAAGAAGTGAAAAATCTGAGTTGAGTAATGGGAACTTCCTTCTACTCTTGGTAAACATCACCAGTTGTTCTCATGAATGTGTTATCAGTATACATTCCCACTAGCATAAAAGTGTCCATCTTAGTAAATTCTCACCAACAGTAAATTTTGTATTTCAAAATCTTTCCTGCTCTGATTTATACAGAGTGCCTTCATCTAAATTACATTTACAGATTACTAAAGAGTTGAATTCATATGATTTATCCATTTTTCTTCATTCTTCGTGAATTATGTATTTTATAATTTTCTACTAAAATACTAGATTTTTTGGGTCAATTTAGGTGAGCTTTCTGGTTCATACTCATGCAATATACACCAACTATGCATTAAATTGTGTGTGGGGGGTGTGTGTGCACACACACACACACATGAGCACTTTCATATCTACACATAAATGTGTATGCTTTTGTGTTTTCACTTTCTCTTCTGCCTCTGCCTAGAAGAACCTGTTTAGTCTAACCTTACCATTTAGAAAATACATTCCGTACTCCATGCCCAATGTTTCTTTCATTGGAAATTCTTCTCTGCCAGTTTCTGGGTACATTAAGACCCCCTCCATGAATACCCCATCATTATGGCATTTGTCTTGCTCATTTAAATGTTGATTATCTATGGATCATCTACAAGCTCCTTGAGGGCAAGAGCCATTTCTTTTCATCTCAAATCCCACACATATCTGCTAAAAATAATATCTTCAAATACTATTGAGTGAATAAATTAATGGTTGAAAGGATGAACTTCAGGTAAACCTAAGCATCAATGTTCATTAAATTAACTGGCATTTGCTGAATACCTATGATGTGCTATCTGAATGAAATTCAAACTTAATTTATAATAATTCACTTCTTTTAAATAGCCATCCATTGTTCTCTATCTTTCTCATCAGCTCTGTTGAATTTAACTGATGATCACACTGAGATCCAACAACAAAATACCACTGTAATTGAACTAAGCAGAAAGTCTCCAAACTGCCCTCATCCCAAAATCTGTGCCCAAACTCTTCAAAATAATTAACATTCGATAAGTATGCACACTGGCCTCTACTGGGCTTTTTCCTTTCTGCATCACTGGGTGGCTTTTATATGTTAAACATATTTATCTTCAAGATACCATATCACATCACTCTCAGCTCCACAAACACAAAAAAAGAGCTTTCCCAATTTGCTTTATGATCTTATGACTTTGGTGTATAACTGTGGAATCATTCCCTATAGAATGTGGCCATGAAGCCCTCTGAACAAACACTGGTGGACACAAGAGTGTTTCCTGCTAAAAGGATTTCTCTCCATCTGTTTATCTATCTATCTATCTATCTATCTATCTATCTATCTATCTATCTATCTATCTATTTATCTATCTATCCAGTTCCTCAAATGCTGTCCCTCATATTCACAAGTAATTTTGTAAAGAATCTATGATCTGTAGGAAGATAAGAAGACACAAACTTATGTATAAAATTTTATGTACAGGGCTAGGTTCAAAGACTTATTCCTACAGTAAGCAAAAGTATCCAAGAGTCTGCTTTCTATTAAGATGGAAACTGGGGCAGGTAACTATGGAGAGGTTGAATAGTGTAACTTTTAGCAGATACATATGGAAATGGAGGACAGTTACAAGGGACAAATAGAACATGTCAAGTCCCTCTAGTATACATGGACCCAGGATATTCTTTCTTTCTTTCTTTCTTTCTTTCTTTCTTTCTTTCTTTCTTTCTTTCTTTCTTTCTTTTTTTTTTCTTTTTTTTTTGGATTTTTGAGACAGGGTTTCTCTGTGCAGTCCTGGCTGTCCTGGAACTCACTCTGTAGTCCAGGCTGGCCTCGAACTCAGAAATCTGCCTGCCTCTGCCTCTCAAGTGCTGGGATTAAAGGCATGTGCCACCACCGCCAGGCCAGGATATTCTAATATTAGTGTGTCAAACCAATTCTGACTCCTTCATCATGTCATTCTGGAGAATAAATACCACAACAACAGTGGAAATCATCTACTTGCCAATCAGTGTTCAAAAGTCAAAGAATGCTTTTTGAAATTCTACACACCTCAGTCATACATAAGTCCCAGAGCCACCCCTCTCCAAGATATCTAGACTACCTCACTCAGGTGACAAAAGATCAGAGAGCTCCTCAAATGGAGGAAAGGGAAAAGCCTAGAACCTCAAGCTCACAGTGCCTCTAGACTAAGCCTTTCTAGGCCCCAAATGGATGCTCTGCTGATTTCAAGGAAGACTCAACCAGATGCCCTGATTGACAAAAGCATGTAAGAACATCTTCAGGGGATGGAAAACCCCACCACTTTGCAAGCCAAGAGTCTGCTTCCTATCAAGATGGAAACAGGGAGAAGTAACTATGTAGAGGTAAAACAGTATACAAATTTTACAGATACCACTGGAAATGAGAGGATGGTTACAAGGAACATATAGAGCATGTCAAGTCCCTCTAGTATACGTAGGACCCAGGATGTGTGCTCTCTTTTGTATGGATCACTGACTCACTGGATCACTATGGAGGACCTTTCTGTCTCACACAATGCATTGTAGTTGTTGCATAGATTCAGAAGCTTGAGGACAAAAATTCATCTTCTGTTTGTAAATCTTCACTGCCTGCTACCAAGACAAATGTATCAAATATCACATAAAAGTCTTAAAGCACATCTGATTTGTATTATGCAGTAGGCTTCCTTCAGTGACAGAATATGTCTTAAAACCCATTAGGAGTTTGATGAGCTTCTCTGGGTTTCATTGACCTCACCTTAGATGAAAGAGGTGAGCTAGAAGGAAAGTTCCTTGGAAGCTTCCAACTTTCAATCCTGTGACTTGAATATCTATAACTAGCCATAACAGAGAGAGGTCAGTGGCTTCTTAAGAAGATGAAAGGGATTTCAACCACAGACCTCATTGCCAGGGTTTAATTCATGTAGGAAACTATTCATTCCACTATCAACTGCAGGCTTGGAGTCAGGTTGCAGAAGCCATAATCACTTTGTCAGTAAGTTGAGCCCATGGTGCACATCCCCAATATCATCACTTGTGAAGCTGGGTTGGAATTTTTTTGTTCCTGTTCCAAAATATCTGAGTCCAAGTGCTCTGAAGCACAGGGCTTCTGAATCACCATTATGAGCCCATGCCTGAAAAACTCAGATTTTATTTACATTGAGTGGAAGGTTATAATGTTTTTTAATGAGAATAGAAGCAAAGAACACCCAGGAGAAATATGGTATCTATTTCGAGAAACAGAAAATTCTGTTCCCTGTAACTTGAATCCCCACTCTCTCAGTGACAAAGCTGTGTCACCTACGTTGTTCACGATAACAAGGAAACCATTAGCTTTGGCTGAGTCTCCATTCATTTGTCAGCTACTATGCTCAAGTGAAATGGGATGGTAAGCTGGCTAGAAAACACTCAGAAGACTTGACTTTGGAAAGACACTGGTTTGGAAGAAAAAGAAGTATGAGACATTTTTCTAGCTCATAAACTGAAAATGAAATCACCATAAATAGCTGCCAATGAAGCAATGCCCAGTAATCCTGCACTCAGGCAAAGCTCAAATGCCAAAGAGCCCTGGCAGACAAGAGCTCAAAAGGGAGAAGATCACTAACACTATTCTAAGTACAGGGAGCAACTAGGACAGCCAACAGGACACTAAACTGAAGAATTTGCCTATGTGGCTTGTTTGAGACCCAAACACAACGCCGCCTTCTGTTGCCAAGGTATTTAATCCCAGGACCTCTAGAGCACAGAATATAACCCACAACTGTGCCAAGATAGTCCATGGCCCCAAGACCCCTGATCTTGAAAGATAAATCCTAGCATAATAGATCTGCTGAAAGCCTAAGATAGAAGGTGTGAGGAAATTGAAGACCTCTCATGTAAAGATGAAGCCAGCATGGTCCAGCATACAATTATCAACTTCCCATATTCTTGGAGAAGCTTCAGAGATAATCTTAGCCTATGGCTCATCCTGAATCTTCTTTCTCAACTTGCAGTCCAATGATCAGAGAACACAATGGGGTTGAAGAAGCAGCTCCTGCTCAGAAAATTGTAATTGGTTTTGATAATTGGAACTCTATGAGGCATGGCAAGCTAGCAGAGTTTAAAGCCCTGGGAGCTACTGTATACTGGCATATCTGATAATCCAGCTTCAACCATGGGTTAAATATCATGGTCTGAGGACCCAGCAGGATCAGAGAGGATGTAGCTGTGCTTTGGGAGATGTCATGGGAAATCCAGTGGACATGGATATTATCACTACTAAAAACCTGGAACCCTTTAAGTAAAGGAAAAATGAGGAAGCTTGAAGCAGAGAATGTTGAGACATGGAACAACGGAAGCTCTTCTAAGTCGCAAGACAAGTCAAGAACCTGCAAGTGATCATCTTTCCCTCAGGAAATTTTCCTACTTAGTAAGTTTGGACTGATCCAGGAAAACTGTGTGGATAAACGAACTGGTAGCAAAGGGCCAAACTCTCTGACCTAGGGTCATTTCCATCTCCCGATTTTTATAGACCACCCCCACAGATTCTAAACCTCTTCCTGAAACTATTAACAGACTGGCACCAGGTATTTAATTCAAAGGGAAGTAAAGTTTTCATATGAGTGCTGCTCCTATCTTCTGAAAAGCCCTTCAACTTTAGAGCCTTCCCTTCAGCCAACCTGTCAGATCCCTGAAACAACTCTAATAATACGTCCTTTCTCTCTAGTGATCAAAAACTTTCTCCTTTTAAGGCTGATTGTTCTAGCTTCTCTTCTCTTGGCTGACTTCTCTCCGCATCTCAGTCTCCCATTCCACACAGTTCTTGGTAAAAGGGCCACATGAATTTTCAGGTATGTTTAGACACCTACATATCGACTCTACATGTGGACCCAGGGTAAGATCAAGAACAAAAATGGCAGCCAACATGAAGTGACTCACTTGGTAGATGCTGCATTGCACTTACAGATACATTCAGAAAACACCAATATTTTTTAGTTAAAGTCTATCTTTTGGTGCACGATAGGACACTATACATACTAATACTGAGGTGAGATTAGTATAGTCTCTGCTCAAAATAACACAAAGCAAAATTTGTGAAGTGTTTCATACCTAAGTTGGTGGAAATACTAATCGCCCTAATTTACTCATTACATAATGTATACTTGCATCAAATTATCACACAGTACTTTACAAGTAAGAATGATTACGTATAAACCTTTTAAACTACGTTTCTTTTTAATTTAACTGAGAATTGCCATAGTCTGTACATGCAGCTAGACCCTGTTGGGGAGACGGGAACAAGGTAAACATGGCTCAATTTCTACCTTGATAAGCAAAGTTTAGAGAGGAGAGAAGACCCTGGGGCAATAGTATGCAAGCTTAAGTGCAAAGTGTGTTGAAAGGAAGAATGAAAAAGACTACAGAGCAGCGCTGGGGACTGGCGACTCCCTGTTCCCCATGCTCTGAAAAGAAGACTAGGTAGCTGTTTTCCCCTCTGATAGAATGACAACACCGCTCCTGGAGCAAGCCACACTGAGAGACAGCTGGAGAGATAAAGGGATGAAGTGTGGGAGATAAACCGACGAACATTCTTGGCAGCTTGAACACAGGGAAGAAGACCACTGAGAGGACAGGAATGGCTTTCCATGTCTGCCATGACTGTTCAGACCAAAATGGCAGATGTGGGGAGCAAAAGGAAGTGAGAAGGCACAGACAAGACACTCGCACAATGGTGAAGAGTAATAATATGGTAGCCCTCTAGCTAATGAAGGAAGTCTAGAGGGGCTGCTTTCCTAGGCATTGAGGCTGGCATGAGGCCACAGGAGGCTTGGGATATTGCTACACAGGACCTTTCTCCCTACTAAGGCTGGAGCTACTGCCATAAATCTCCCCCTGAGTACCGCTGGAGATCGGAGGACAGCTGCGTGTCTATTTTAGGTACACATGGGAAAAGTAGAGCAGGTTTAATCTTCACAGGAGGAAGGAGTCACAGTGGCACCACACTGGGCACCAGCTTTCAAAAAAGGCATCCTGCAATAATTCCCCCACAGTTTGCAAGGCCTTGGAGGACAATATTCAGTCCTACAGGCATGTTACTATATCCTCCCATGGAAGAACCCTCAAAGCCATAGGTCTGGCATGTAAGTGCAGGCAATTAAGCACAGTTTATTTGGTTTGGTCTTAATTGAGATTTGGGGAGTGGAGCTTACTGGAGCTGTCTGGCTGTAGGCAGGCAGCCTATTACCCAGCTGTATCTCTATTACTGGTGAGTGACATATCCTAGCATGTCAAATCCCACAGACTTTTCTAGCCATTGTTTCTAATGCCTACAACAAGCCTATAAGTTAAGGCTTGATATTCACATTTGAGAAATGCCAGAGTGAGTTAAGAAAGGTAAAGTGGCCCACCAAGGAATTAGAGCTGCTGGGGAGCATCTTTCAATTTCAATACCTTCGTTTCTTTTCTAGTTGGGAAGGGTGGGGGGTTAGAAAACAAAGGAGCTTTGGGAAAGAATTCAAAAGCAGGGAGAATAGCTATTTTAGCCTTTGAGAGGAAATGGCCATTCAGTTGAGGAGAAAGATTCTCTATCATTAAGCAAATTGTTCCATGGATATGAACCGTTTAGGCGATAAAAGAAATTTAAGCAAACTTTAACTACTTGTGATCGTCTTACATATGGGGTTTTTAGATATATAACACTGGAAATAGACTATAAAATACTCCAATGGTGCTTTCCATGCTGGAGCTCAGGGATCAGGCAGCGCTTAAATACTGGTTCTTTCAATTAAATCCCTAGCAAGTTACTTAACTTCTTTCAGTTTCCTTTTTTTTTTCCTTGTAAATTGAGACACAGTACTAGCACCTGCCTCAAAGAAGAAAAGAGGCTCTAAAGAGATAAGGCATGCTAAGAGCCAAGTGTGGTGCTAGGTACCTAGTCAACACCATGGCAATGCCAACTACATTGTAAAGGTTCATGAAGAGGCCTCTCCTCTGTGAACATTTGGTTTTTAGTTTGGCATTTTGCTTAAGAAGGGGCATCATCTGGCAGAAGATTTCTAAGGCAGATCAGACATGAAGAAATGGTGGGTACAGTGAAATCCCTGGCAAATTTTCTGTTCTTGGCAACATTCCATCCCTCTTAATCTCTGATGTTGTTTGACCATTGTTCTGTGGCACCTTGATCATATCTCTGTACCTGAACTTGACTTTTTACAGGAGCAAAGGAAAGCAATGCAGACAGCAACAGGAGGTATCCCTAAGAAAGGAACTTGTATGCTTTAACTACTTATTGCAGTATTTTTTTTTCTTTTCTTTATTGGATATTTTATTTATTTACATTTCAAATGTTGTCCCCTTTCCCAATTTCTCCTCAGGAAACCCCCATGCCATCCCCCCTGCCCCTGCTTCTATGAGAGTGCTCCCTCACCCACTCCTGCCTCCCTGCCCTCAAATTCCCCTACACTGGGACATGGAGCCTTCACAGAACCAAGGGCCTCTTCTCCCATTGAGGTCGGACAAGGCCATCCTGTGCTACATATGCGGCTGGAGCCATGGATCACTTCATGTGTACACTTTGGTTGATGGTTTAGTCCCTGGGAGCTCTCAGGGAGTCTGGTTGGTTGGTATTCTGGTTGGTTGGGGTTGCAAACCCCTTTAGCTCCTTCAGTCTTTTTCTCTTACTCCTCCATTGGGGATCCCATGCTCAGTCCAATGGTTGGCTGCCAAGAAATACTTGCGGACAGAACCCTGATATAGCTGTCTCCTGAGAGGCCCTGCAAGAGCCTGACAAATACTTATTACTGTCTCACATGTGGTATTTGTATTGCTTTGTTCTCCCAATCTTGGCCTTCATAACAGAGACAACAGAAGCCATCAGGATGGAAAAACATTAGGACTCAATTCCTTGATACACAAGGTTAACTGATAAGGACTTCTTATCAAAAAGCATGGTACCCACGGCAAAGAAGAGATCACTTAGAAAGACTCATATGTGCAAGGACAAAGTGAAAATTACAGAGTGTATGAGAAAAACTAGACAAATGCCTGTTATAGGAACAGCATATTGGAGATACTATTATTAATAGGATGGATAAAGCTCAGGTTTTAGTGGCCAAGACATGCTGAGACTGCAGATCTCAGTAGCAACGGCAGTGCACAGTGACAAAATTGGTGACATACCCAAGTCCTGAACATCCTAATGGGCATAGATGATTAAGGACAAACTGTTTTCCATCAGCATTTCTCACTGTCACCCATAGCGTCTTTAAATCTAGAGTACATCCCCAAAAGAGGAACACAGTAGACAGAAAGACACCATGAGCTAAAGGATCACTAATCTGATTTTGATCCCTGGTAAGAATTTTTGTCATCTGATGCAGTGGACATTTAAGGACAAAGTAAAGTGAAACTACAGAAAAATGAAGGGGTTATTTTTACTCTTGTTTTTGACTCTGAGGTGTTTCACCTATTGCATGAGGATTTTGCTGGTAGAGTTGGGTTGACTGCTACATTGTAATGAGTTTCCACTTTAGAGGGGAAATTTCCAAAATAAAATGCAAACTGTTCTAGCCCCTTTTAAAAGGTGATCTTTAAAATATGGAGTTCCCTGGCCAGATTGGTCTTAGGATGGAACACACTACAAAGCCATCTTAGGCCCAGTGTGTATAAGTTTTACTAAAGGTTCTGCGAAATCTTAGCATAAAGAAACCTATCTCACTTAGTTTAGGCCAGAACTTCTCAATTTATTTGATGAGGCCATTTTTTTCTTTTTTTTCTTCTTCTTTTCTTTTTTTTTTTTTGCTGCTATATAATGTATTTCACTTCAGGAAACACTAGTGTAGAGGGCTGTAGGTGAGAATGGATGGGGGTGGAATAACTGTGGTGACCCAGGAGAAAAATAATCAGGTGAAACACGAGCTCGAGATTGATGCTAGGATGCAGAAAATATCATGGCTGGGCATGGAAATGCTACTTGCCAAATGACCCCATATATCTTAGAAATTGGCTGAATTTCTTCTAATATTCTCTCAAGGTCCTCGCTGAGTCACTCCCATAAATGATGGATCTTAATGCTTCCGAATATCTCTAAAGCCTTTATGTGAAACCATCTCCCTTTTTAACTTAGTGATTCACTCCACTCTGGGATGCAGAGGCCAAGAGAATGGGCCAGGTTTCATTCTCCAGTCATAAAACCATGTAACAAGACCAGCACACAACCATGATGAACTATTAGAAGGCTCAGGACTCATCTAAGACGTTTAGCTGGCTGATTTTTTTGAGACCCTATCATTCCCAGGCTGTCTTTTGAGGGTTATGCTCATTTATCACTGCAGATAAAAAAGGGATTTATCTGAAAGCACTAGACCAAAATCAACAACAACAAAAAAGAACATGAGGTTTGAATGATATCGATTTAAACTTCACCTCTGCCGTTCCCCAGCATTGTAACCTCAGATAAAGCTCTCTGCATTTTAGCTTGAGAGTTATAGGCTCATTTGAGATTATCATGAGAATGAGAGGAAATGAGAAATCTGGGGTCGGGTATGCTTCTGTATACAGATTTATATGGGATAGAGCCACTGTACATCTATAAGAAAAAAAGCGCCAATGGATTGGGATGGAAGGATCAAGAAGATCTAAAGGCAAGCACCTCCATTTTCTGTCCATCACCCAGAGCCCCGGGTGCTATGAACATGCTCTGTACCTGATTGTCCGGGTGTGCTTTCGGGTGTAAGGAGAAATGACCTTGAAGAGCAGTTCCATCGCTCCGTTAATTCCCAGCATGGCTCCCGTGGTTACTGAAGACAAAATGCACAGAAGTAAGTAGCTATCATCACAAGATGTGCTAACACAACTTGCATTTAACCATTGACAATTTTAAGGGGGTCAACACACAACAATAAAAAATGAAACAACAAAGATAGTGAATGGGGTATCTGTTTCTCCCTCAGTTTCAAACTCTCCTCAATTTCATACTTGACTCTCCTAAGACTGACACGACAAGTTGGCTGAACCACTATCAGAATACCAATAGAAGAATGAGTCTTGTGCTCCATGGTAACTAGCCTGGGAACGTTTTCCTTTACACCCAATTTGGGGAGAGGGTATTAAAACACGATCATAGATCTGAATGATGGAAAGTCAAGGGAACACTCAATAAATAAAACCCTCCAGATATCATTACCATCTCCAAGGATACCCCAGCCACTTTCCAATATGACTCATACCCTTTTCAGCTCAGTTGAATTTGGGAAGAGCACGGATGACCCTGAAAAGAACAAGAATCCATGGGATATAGAACCATAGGAGAGGACAAGGAAGTAGAAGGAAGAAAAACAATTCTCTGATAAAGTGACTCCTCTCTTTCCTCCATGGTGCTTGTACTTCTGGGAGGGAAGACATAAGACTGCCTGGTGTTTTGGGCCAGGCTTATACTGGGAAAATAAGTGGGACAGGGCATCTTAAAGATGCAAAGAGAAGAGCAATGTGTCTTAGACTGACCTGGTTCAGGCCTTTGGAGAGGAAAGCAAACCTGGAGGTGTTAATTCCACAGTTCTGTCTAACAGGTGGGGACTGAGAACAAAGTCTTGCCTGTTACAAGGAGTGCATATTCTGGGAGTAGCTTCTATGCATACACCCCCGCCAAGGAGAGTATAGACCATCACCACCCGTATTAACTGGATGGATTTGACATCCCTGTTGTGTTCATCAGTCTTCCCACTGTTATACTTATTAATATAGTCTTTACTTTTAATGTAGAAAATAACACTAGAATGAAAAAAATTTAGCAGGTAATTCAGTAAGAAATACGACATTAAGTGGAAGTAGTAAAAGTTCAGTCACAATACCTCTGATTCTAACATGGAAGACTGGAGTTGATATCAGGAGTGGATATAAAAAGAAACCTCACTGGGCTCACCTTTACCATATGGTTGCCCAACATGGCAATGTGGGTACTGCCAACAACTTCATTGGCTATCATAAACCTATTATGGGTACATCCAGTTAATCAGATGGAAATAGCTGTTTAGAAAGCTTGCTGAAACAGTAAATAGTGGGTCACAATTCACTAAAGAAACAGAACCCACAGGCTTCTTGAACTCTGTTAGCCTTTCATAAGTAAATACAATACAGAGAGACACCATGACTTTATGAAACAGCTAGTTGGTATAATAAAGGTAGGCTAGCATATGAGCCAACTGGTTACATTCTCACACTCACAGACAAATTGCTGGCTTTCTCAGAGCTAAGCTGATGCTATATTGCTATATTATTATTTATTCTATTATTATATTATATTAATTATATTATCATTACATATACATATTAAAGAAAGCAAAGCCTTTAGGAAACCAAAAGATAAATTAAGTCCTGTACAGCAAGCTGCAAATTGGCTGTTATGCTTTTATACTACTCATTGATGACAGTTGTCTTTCATAAAATGGTACAATTCCTCTTTTATTGTTTGGAGATGGGTTTGTACAGATTCATTCAGATATTCCCAAATGCTCTTTGATATTCTTTGTTCTCTCTCTGTGTCTCTCACTCTGTCTCTCTTGTCTCTCTCTGTCTCTGTCTCTGTCTCTCTCTCTGTGTGTGTGTGTGTGTGTGTGTGTGTGTCTGTGTGTAAGAGAGGGAGGATATTGTAAACAAAAAGGCAATAATCCATCTTATTATTCATCTTATTATTATTATTATGGAGGAAAACGGTCTCTTTATGTAGACTCCATGTTTATTTAGAGTCTGAAACAGTGAAAATTGAAATACTGAATAATGTAATCCCAGCAACTGGGAGGTGGAAAGAGGAGGACATGTAATTCAAGGTGATTTTTGGCTACATGGTGAGTTTGAGGCCAGTCTGTGCTTCATGAGACCCTGTATTTAAAGTAAGAATAAAAACAGTAAAAATGGGATATTTCATCAGTTCTTAGGATACATGGAGGGGTTATCTGGTTACTACACTTACATGTGTATTCTTCATGTGATTTCAAAATATTAGACAAAAGATTGGGGTAGGCTAAGGCAGCTGCAGTGTCATGCCCTTACCTAGGAACATGGTCTTATTTGTCCCATCCCAAATCTATGAGATTTGCTAAGGGTTGAATGCATTTCCCCAAATTCATTTTAAAGCCATAATCCCTATGACCTACAGGTGTTATTAAGTTAAAGGGATGCCACTGGAGAAGGGATATAATCTAATCTGTTTTGTGTCTGTCACACAGAAAATTTAAACATAGAAAGAGACCAAGGAAGCACAAGCCCATGAGAAAGACCACATGGGGACATGGAGAAATGACAAGGTCTTCTTTTGGCCAGCCAAGGAAACAGGCTATAGAAGAAAACAAATGTTGCCAAAATCTTGGTCTCAGACCTCCAACCTTTAGCACTGTGAGAAAATTAATTACTGTTGTTTTAGTGAGACAAAAACCTAGCAGATTAATAGTAATAATTATTGCTGCTATAATTTCACAAAGGGAAAAAAACCATGAGGTTAAACAGGCCAAGAGCCCTGGTTCCACGCCTCATGAGAAATAGCATCAGAGTCAAACTGAGGGCTCCCTGGCTCTAAGCCCACAGTCTTTCCCCTACAGAGTATATTACATCTAAATAATTGTCACTTTTATTCCCCAGAAAGGGAGCTTAGAAAGGAGAAATGAAAGTCTGTGCTCATTACATGTGAGATAGGAGGTATAGAATCTAATCTATTAATGAAAAGTGCCTCCACACGGAGTAGAATTAACATGATTTTTGGAATTCTAAAGCCAGCCTTCAGGACTTTTTATCTGTGTAAACTTAAGAAATTACTTCACTCTTCGAAGCAGCTGGCTTTTTCTTTTCTGAGCTATAAAAATATAGATCTAAACACACGGTTGTGATAATTAAAAACAGCTGAAGTAAGTAGAGCCTTAATAACTAGCCTCTGACAGGTTCAGATGTGATCACCCAGAGAGAGGGTCTGTTAGGAAAAAGCATGAGGTTAGAAAAAAATCAGTAAGGATTTTGTTACATCAGTGAGTAGCTTCATGGAATTAATAAGGACTATTCTTTATTTTAATATCTCTCTCTCTCTCTCTCTCTCTCTCTCTCTTCCCCCTCCTCTTCCCTCCTCCCTCTCCTCTATCTCTCCTTCCCTCCCTCCCCCCTCTCTCTTGTGTGTGTGTGTGTGTGTGTGTGTGTGCATGCGCACAAATGTGTGGGTGAGTTCACATGCTTGTCTGAGAAGGTCAGGTTTCATCCAGAAGAATAGTGTCTACTGCCTTTGACACAGGTTCGCTCATTGACTTAGACTCACCAATTAGGCTATACCAGCTGGCCAGCAAACTCCATGCATCCTCCTGCCTCTGCCTCCCCAACACTGGGATTACAAGTCTACATCACAACTATTTTGATACTAGTGGGTTCTCAAGTCTTTGTGTTTGCAAGTCAAACATTTTACTGGCTGAGCTCTCTCCAGCCATCACAATGTTGTTTTTAACAGATGTAACACATAATGTTATGACTATGTCAAAGCCTGAGGAAATCCTGCCTTTCTCCTGCCACAGGACTTCTGTACCTGGTATTATTAATAGAGAAATTTGGAATGCTGTATATGCAACTCAGAGGAAAATCCAAAGACAATATTTAGGTGTTTCTCAAGAGCTATACTTGACCAAGTCAATAAATAAATGTCTGACCTCCGCAACCTTTGGGTTGTCACGTTCTGTTATGTGTCTGAATGGGACCACATGCATCCTCACCCAAACCTTCCCTCTCCCAGACCACCACATGATTTCCAGGTGTTCCAGCCCAACTTACCACTGGATGCAAATACACGCAATGCCCAGAGACAGTGCAGGAGGTTCTGGCTGTGAGAAAGGTTTTTCCTGGCCAGAATCAAGGTCACATCAAGCGCTTCTAATTCTAGTGCCTTCTGTCCAAACTTCTTATCTAGGAACACAAATTCATCTCTCTTAATTATGTCTTACATTCATTCTGAAGGTTTCAGGAAAAAAGGAAAAATGACAGAGGAGGGTGGATAATTATGGCCAAAGACAATTTTTAGCCTAATTAAAAATATTCTAAATACTCCCCCATTGGAGCCAAATGCATCCGAAGAGTGGAGTCTGGATTACTTATTTACATGAAAGCTATGGGTTCTAAGACTGCAAGCCTTTGAATCTACAGATACTCTGAGTCATCCTCATATGTATCAATGTCTTTAAGATAAATCTGGGTTGAATAAAACAATTAGCAGTATACTCAAATGCAGTGCATGATCTTTGATTGGATCCTTTTGTTATTTGGGTTTTTTGTTTTTTTGTTTTGGGGGTTTTGTTTGTTTGTTTGGTTGGTTGGTTGGTTTTGGTTGGTTGGTTGGTTGGTTGGTTGGTTGGTTTGGTTTGGTTTGCTTTGCTTTGTTTTTGTTTTTGAAATGTTTATTTCAACGGATCCATGGCTGTCCTGGAACTCACAGTGGAAACTAGACTGTCCTAGAACTCACCAAGATCCACCTACCTCCACCACTGCCTCCCGAATAGTGCTGAAATTAAAAGCATACTCACCATGAATCTTGTTCTTTTGACTCAGTATTGTTTTGAATATGCAAAAGATAGTGTGGAACTTTGGGAGATAGTTGGATCAAAGTTATAGGTAGATGATGGTAATATTTCCGTTTAACAAAGAATTTTCATAATAAAAAGTGAAAAGCTTTTAAAAGAAAAAAATTAAAGTTGAAAAGTATGATGCTCTACTAACCTGACATCTAGTGTTGTGGGTAAGCCATTCATCATCTTCATCTCAATAGTCACAAAATAAGCATTGAAAACAAGAGGAAAATACCTCTTGTTTATGCTCGTTGCTCCCACTATCAGGTGACTATGTCTAGTCACATTTGTTTGTTTCCTTCCCTAAGTGTGATGCCCAAATCATCATGATTATTATAAGATTCATAGAAATATATTTTTATACTTGTCTCATTATTTCATTCAGCATAATATTCTCTGGGTACAACCCATTAGGCTAGGTAATACTCCATTGCATATATATATATATATATATATATATATATATATATATATATATCACATTTTATTGATGCATAAACGCTCATACTATTTCCATATCATGGCTCTCAGGACTAGTAGTACTTCAATAAACATGTGAAGGCAGAGATCTTTCTGAGATAGTCATTTCCTTTCCTTGGGTATACGTTCAAACCAGAGATTATAGAAATTTCTGAGTAATATGGCAATTTCATGGTTTACTTGTTTGTTTGTTTGTTTGTTTGTTTGTTTTCAGCAGGGTCTCCTGTGGCCCAATATGGCCTGGAATGCATTATGAATTTCTCACCCTCCCGCCTTCACCTTCCAAGTGTCAGAACGCCAGGTGTGTATCATCATGCCCATGTGGTAGCTCTTCTATTTTTTTTTTCAAATCTCTATGCCATCTCAGTAACAGCCGTCCTGATCTTCAGCACCACGGAGTGTGCAAAGGTTCCCTTTCACCATACCCTAGCTGCCATTTGCTCTCCCTTGTCTTATTGACAAGCCATCCTCACTAGCATGAGGGAATGAGTGCACAGTGCTAAGGAAAGTGCTTTCTGCTGACTCTGAAGAAAGGAGGGCTAAGCAGAGAAGGAAGATGGGGTCGAAGACAAAGAATTGCAAATAAGCAGGATAGACAAATCTACAGCTCTTGTACTCAACCTGATGATAAAGTTCACACAATTGTACCACACTAAATATGTAGACTTTAGCTGTTCCTGTCACCAAAATAAAGTGACACTATAGGAGTCTGTAGATATGTTCATCTGCTTAGCTGCGGATGAACCGATACTTATGTCTCATAATGTCACATTGAAAATCCCAAGTATATACAGTAAAATTTGCTGTAAAAATAAAAAGATTGAAGCTGAGAAGATGACTCAGTGGGTAAGAGTTCTTGCTGTGTAAATGTGAGGAACTTAGTTCAGATCCTCTACAGCAATGGTAATAGCAATGTGTGGCTGTACATATACCTGTAATGCCGGCACTGATCTAGGCAATAGGAAGAGGGTCCCAGGGGCTCATTGACAAAGAAATCTAACACAGTGAGCTTTGTGTTCAATCAGAACCTAGGTCTCAAAAAATAAAATGGCAAAATTGAGAAAGATACCCAACATCACCCCCTGATTTCTACATGTGCATACATACATGTGAATACATGGACATATACATATAACACACATATACAAAGAGCAGTAACTTGGAAACCACTGCCCTTGAATGTCTCTTGCCATTTGACTGTCAGGTCCCCGGCCCCACATGCTAAGGACGTATGTTAGGGTAACATTTTTGTATACTGGGTGAAGGTTGTCTTTGTATTATTCAAATCTTGATTTCTTTACTGGCAGAGAGCAAGAGTACTGTCTGTATTTTGGTATTGTTATTTTTTATGGATCATCACCTGCCTTAGTATTTTGAAAACCTACATCTCCATCACCTTCGGGCTTGGTTTAATAAAGATCTGACAGCCAATAGCTAGACAGGAGAGGAAAGGCAAGACTTCCAGGCAGAGATAGGAAGTGTAGGAAGAATTCAGAGGCCTGAGATTCACTATGGAGATAGATGCTGGGACTGTCCAACTAAGTGAGAGGTAACAGGCCATATGGCAGATGTGGAATAGAATAGTCAGGCTAATTCATGTTAGACGAACTAGTTGGTGTGCATCCAAGTCCTAAGCTATAATAAATGTCTGTGTCATTATTCAGGAGTTGGTGGGTCAGAGACAGTACAGTGATAAATGTGACCTAATACCTCATTTATTCTTCCTAGAAACTCTAGAATTAAATTCTATGCTTCCATTTTAGACATAAGGGTACCATAGTTCATAAACCTTAAGTAACTTGATCAGGGTCACACAGCTAGTCAGTGTCAGGGACAGCCTTGAAACCAGCCTGAACTATGTGACTGGGGGATATATCATGTCTCTACTATCTTTTCTTAGAGTTCACTCGACCCAATCAGCTTTGCTGACTTTCCCCGTTCTTCAAGTTTCAACTCAAATGTCACCTCCCTCAGACTGTGCCATCCTAGGGTAGCATCATTCTTCCTCCTCCTTGAGGCACTCATCATAGTCTGGTATCATCCAGTTAATTATTTGCTGACCAGCTAACCTGCCCCACTTGGAACAGGAGCTCTGTGTGAGCAGACTCCTCGACTGTCTTGGTCACAGAGATGTTTGCACTGCACAGAACACTGCATATAGTTACCCCAGCTGAAAGATCACTAAATGAAATGTTAGTTATGTTGGGACATATTCATGCAGGGGCTAGCTGACGCCTTTCTCAGCCCATCTGTAGAATGCCAATAACCTTTAAGTAGAGATTTAAACATTGAGTGCTGGATCATAGAGCTTCAGATCCTAGCAGAGAACATCAAAGGGGTCTGAGCTTTTCAATTGTGACATAATATGTGACATGATATTCAATATACAGTTTAAGTGTCACTGTCAAAGGATTTTTTGCAAAGTGTGCATGAGCTCCGAATGCTTAGATTATTCAACTCTCCTCCAGGAAGTTCCAGAGACCTAAAGAAGTATTTCAGGATCCTCCAAGTGTGAAGAGAAAGTGGCAGAAGCTCTATACCTAGCGACTTATCACAGTGAGTTGATTAACAGTGTTGTCCCCAAAATCCATTTCCACCCAGACATCCAAGATGCCATCTTATTTGAAAAGAGGATTTTGAACATTGAATTAGCTAAGAGGGGGCCAGGTGGGACAGAATGGATCCTAAACCTAATGACTGATAACCCCATACAAAGAGAAGAAGACACACAAAGTGAACACATAGAGAGCACTGTGTAAACACAGACAGAGAAAATAAATCAGTCCATAAACAAGAGAGAGCGGGGCGGGGAGGGGGGCGAGGAGAATATTCTGGCAACACCAAGGAAATGTAAAAACCGGACTCTCCCTTGGGACTTTCGAAAGGAACATACCCTGCCAGGACTTGGTTTGTGACTTACAGAATCCAGAAGTATCAGAGACTATATTTATGGTACATAATGTCAAACAGTCTGTGGCAATTTGCTATGATAGCTCTAAAAATTGAATGCACAAGTATGGTCAGGAATGCTGATGTATTACCTATAATTTCAGCACTCTGGAGTTCAAGATCATCTTTCCTACATAGTGAGTTCCAGGCTAACTCGGTCTACATGAGACTCTGCCTCCAAAACAAGAGAGAAAAGCTAATACAAAAAATGTACGTTCATATGAGATACACTTCACAAAATGGTCTCATTCTGTGTGAGCATTTAAAATGGGCTGGAGCCACTCCCCTCTTTTCTGACTTATGATGCTTGCTTTTGCAGCCCATGCCAGCTGTGACTACAACGTCTCCATGTCATTCATTCATTTCTAAGCACGATATCTGGTATTATCTGACATGTCGAATCCCAGTATACAGGAAGCTGAGGCAGAAGTATTGCCGTAAATCTGAGGCCACCCTGTTCAGCAAAGCTTGAAGCCAGTCTCAAAAATATGTAATACTCTGGGCCTCAAAATAGCAATAAAGTAAAATTCCCTCCCCTATAAGGCTAGGCCTGTTATCACCAGAGCACCTGAGACATCCTATTCTGTCTCCCACAAGGGCTACCCCCAGCTGCTCTCAGGGGACAACTCCAGAAGTATGTTGTTAGTCATCATTAGGTTTTGAAGTGTAAGTACCTCTTAGGCCAACTTTAGCCAGCAGCCTGAAGAGAGGCAGGAGGATGTCCCAGTCAGGAGAAGCTGACCTTGATGTGTCCACCAGAGTCTGCAGAAGGGCTTCACTGCCACCTTTGTTGATCATATAATAAATCCTCCGGTCTGTACCTGGGAGGAAACCAGAGGAAAGATGAGATGCAAACGGTAACCCTCCTCGCAGAGGAAACCTCAGACTTAACAGCTAGAAACAATACGAAGGTCCATTCCTTTCACCACAAAACCCAAGCTGGCAGATTCTTGACATGGCATGTCTTCAAGTTGTGCTACCATCTGAGGGAAGAAAGGTGTGCAATATGGTAATTGAAGGATATTTAGAAATTTTAATATACTCACATCCTGAAGCTATGGTAAATTGAATGATACTGCAAGTTCTGGGGACCTGTTAAGTCTTCCCCTATGTGCACACAAGTCTGTAGATGTATATAAATTGACACATCATTATATGCTAAATATTCTTCTGCAATAAACATGAGTCATTAGTAGCAGAAGTGGGATGCTGTCTTCTCTAGAGTCATTTTACTGGAGGTGTAATGATTTTCTATTTCTGTTCTTTAGCAACCAATAAAAGGGAAATAGAGAAACCACTATAGGGACCACCTAAGAAACAAAAATGCCCAGACATAGTATC
Organism: Grammomys surdaster; assembly: GCF_004785775.1. Lineage (NCBI taxonomy): Eukaryota > Metazoa > Chordata > Mammalia > Rodentia > Muridae > Grammomys > Grammomys surdaster. Next base: position 397,012 of record NW_021604912.1, on the reverse strand, counting down.
CGAGGACTCTTGGTCAGAGCCCTGAGCTCTGTATTTGTCTTTCTATAGAAGACTAGATTTGAATAAGACCTCTCTTACTTTTCCCAAGGAAAGCTCAAAAGCAGCGATTACATATTAAAGTGGAGAAGGTCCCGTGTGACCTAACCAAGGGAGTCAACAGGTATAATAATATCAAAGGAGAGATTCTCAGTTTCTATCCTAATGAAAAGAGGATTGTCTGCTAAGAGAGAGAGAGAGAGAGACAGAGAGAGAGAGAGAGGGAGAGAGAGAGAGAGAGAGAGAGAGAGAGAGAGAGAGAGAGAAAATACAATAAAGGCAGGAAGGAAAATAAAGAGAATAAAATAAAGATGGGATATTGGACAAGGGAAGCCACATGTATCCAGGTGTAGTGATGCACACTTGTAGTCCCAGTACATAGAAAGTTTAGGCAGAGGGTTGCTGGTTCCAAGGCATCCTGGACTATAGAATGAGACCTTGGACCACTCCACCTGGGTATCCATCTCATGTGCAGTCACCAAAAGTAGATGTTGATGTGGAAGTCAGGAAGTGCCTGCTGGTAAGAGCCTGATATAGATGTCTCCTCAGAGGTCTGCAAGAATCTGACATGTTCAGAGGCAGATGCTCACAGCTAGCCATTGAACTGATCATGGGGGTCCCAATGGAGGAGTTAGAATGAAGACTGTTGGAGCTGAAAGAGTTTGGAGGTTCATGAGGAGAGCAACAATACCAACCAACCAGAGCTCCCAGGGTCTAAACCACCAGCCTGGGAGCACTTAGGGAGGGGCCCATGGCTTCAGCTGTATATGTAAGGGTGGAGGACCCTGTCGGGCATAGGTGGGAGAAGAGATCCTTGGTCTCATGAAGGCTGGACGTCCCAGTGGGTGGGAATTTGAGGGTGGGGAGGTGGGAGTGGGGTGGTAGGTAGGGGTACATCCACAGAGAAGCAGGTGGAGGGGTGAGGGGATAGGGGGTTCCTGGGGGGGAATGGGGTAATGGGATAACATATGAAATGTAAATAAAACAAAAAAGAAAAAAAGTTACAGCCTGGTTTGAAGAGAGAGTTCTAAGACAGCCAGGGCTACAAAAAGAAACACAGTCTCAACAAACAAACAAAAATATCATCCATATGGGTAAAGAAAGTCCAAGGCTCCATTCTAAACATTTCTACCTACCTCCTGAAGATAGTTTCATGTCAGAAGACAAGTGATAATTTACAAAACAGAAACTCACTTAAAAAACTTTTATGTATGTGGAAGTGGCCCTGCCACTGGAGGACATAAAAGTTGATTCATTTTTTTAAAGACCACACATAGTATGATGGGAGCCTTGAGGTTTTTATCTCTGGCATGCCATACATCCTTCATGTTGCCTGTTTATGCTAATATTTCTTGATCCAGTTACCTCAGGTGACTCATAACTACTCAATCCTGTCATCTCATTTCTAAAAAAGTAAATGACTTGCCGACCTTTGAAGTTCCATCTCCACAAGATATATGTAAGAATTCCCCAGTAGCTGGCTCCTCCTGTGAGACACAGAGGAAGGGAGCCTAGGGAGGGAGGGATATGGTTACTGAGAAGCAGCTCTCCCAGATGAAGTCATTTGAACTTAAAGAAGAAAAACCATAACATAAGCACCCAACATTTCACTGCCTCCTAAGTTTGGGCACTGTAAGATGACAAGGTGACAAGGCTGAGGACCCCAAGTACAGTTATCCCAGTCTATACAAACCTTATCAAATCATATCAAGGGGAAAACGTTGGCTGGTGGTTCTCTCCCACACAGGAAAGGTAAGCTACAAAAACACCCAGCTATATCACTTCCTGGGACAGACAATAGCCAACACTGTCTTCAATCTACAATATCATTTGAATGAGCGTAGCCTACTCACCAACAGAAAGCAGATCGCTGAGGACTTGGAGGATGGGCAGGATGGATGCTTTATCAGAGGAGTTCTGCAATGATAACACAGACAGGTAGATACCTTTACAATGAATGCAAGAGGATAGAAGTAGCCTGGTTAGAGAGGCAAAGAACAGGCAGAGTTAAGCTTTGCTGTGCTGAGATCAACTCCATGAAGTCCAAGAATGGACAGAAGAGCTCTCACTAAGTAGCAATGAGTGAACTCACTGAGACAGGAATTTCAGAGGCTGTGTCTCTAAAGTATTCAAGACCCCTCTTTGGGGACCAGTCTAATAATAAGATTATTAAGGTACACACAAACATAAGTATTGATTGACCCAGAGACAACAAACTAAAGGAGCTTCGGGGGCCTCATTCACTAGAACATCACATATTTAAGTAGCTTTGAATTATTTTTAGTGGTTATCACACACACATACACACACATACACACACACACACACAAACCACAAAAACAGAAGCCATCAAAATGTTCTGATGCAAATACTGCCTTGTCAAACAAAAATAAGCTTTGATTTTCTCAAGAAAATTGTTGAGTAGTAGCAGATCCTATTGTGAGAATGATTTTAGAAATCCTTCTACATCTTGACATTGTTGCTTGTTCTTCAGAAGTCTTCATTCAGAAGCTGGGAGCACATGAAGAATTCCCTGAGGTAACCTATATCATAATTCTGGAAATGCAACCTAGTCCAGGTTTCCAGAATTCAGGTCTATGTCTTTCCACTGTAACATTAGGGAGTGGTCATTTTTTTCTTTATTTGGGTAAGTGCTTCATTTATGAGTCTTAACATTCCCATGAGTAAGACTTGTGCTCCTTCTCCACTTTGACAACCTCAAGAACTCTCCATTATACATTGGACAAATGCAGGAAACCAAAAATATTCATGATCTTCTTCTCTTGATATTTCCAACCTCATTATTAATTTCAACACTCTTACCCAAAATAGATATTTCCATGGTATGGGACCACTCAGTTGTAGATACCTCCCCAAGAAATGCTATAGCTTGGTCTGCAAATTTGACTGTACTGTTCCCTCTTTCCCTGCATTTTAGGCTGGGCAGTGCTGATTCATCCTTCTAGTGCATGCTGGGCCCTGTGTTATCTCCAAACCTCCCACAAACCAGGTCTGGGATGCTTTCTACCACTCCATCACTCAGCTCTCAGTTCTTGACAAAGCACTCACTCTAACATGAATGTGTAATCTTTCTTCTTATCTCACCTTCACTAGGTATTAGAATCTTAAAAAAAAAAAAGCACCCATCAGAGGGTTGCTCCAGAGGAAAAGGAGAAATAATAATTCCACTTTTAGTGGAATCCAAAAGAACTCCAGGGAATACACAAAGTCCGCTACCACCTAATACCTTCCAGAAAGTCATATTTTAAAACACCTACCAGAAATATTTTTCTCCAGCAGAAAATTCCAGAGGCCATTAAGAAACATTTAGATAAATATCTTAATGCTATGTTTTTACAAATCAAAACTAATACTCCCAAAATTAAGATGGTCAAAATTTCAAAGTGAAGTTTATTAACTCCTTTTCCAGGTAGATAAAGCCTCTAGGACCTCCTAGGACTTAATACATAGACCCATCAAAAAAGAAAACACTGATATACATATAGATATACTCTGATATTTTTTCTAGGAGCTTTGACCTAAAAAATGCATCTGTACATGGCTGTCATCATATTAATTGAATGTATTATACCCAAAATTTGAAGTCCATATCACCCTCAAGCAACTGCCAGTTATGTATATACACAGTGTCAATACCTTCCTCTACTCAAAGCTGGAAACAAGAAGCAACAATCTTTACTGGCATAGGTCTATCATCTGGGGGTTTGAAGAACTTCATGTCTTTGCAAACTAGACCAAAAGATTATTTGCAGTAGAATAAAAGATGTGCATGGGATTCTTTCTCTGGTTAATATTGACAATTGTGACTCAGCCTCAATTTTTCCGTGAAGAGGGAAGAGAGAAGCTTTGTGTGAGACTGTGCAAATGCTGTATAACTTAAAATGCTAGACTCATTACTTGATTTCGAGGAAAGGGAAAATAAAAAAAGGAAATGAAGAGGTGAGGACAAAGAAACAGAGAAACTAATAAGGTGGAAGCTGACAGAGGGGAAATAAAGGGTTTCACTTTCATTTCCTTCCATTCAATTATTCATACATTCATCCCGCAGACATTCATTGGCTGTCATCTATGTTCTAGTCACCAACAAGGCTGTGAAGATACTTATTGATCAAAAGGCAATCTGCCATCACAGGCTCTTGCCCGGCTGAGACAACAGCTGGTAGACAGTCACACCTGGTAGTGATAAACCCTGTGGCAAAGGTAAACACTGATGCTGGGAGACTCAAGGGAAGAGACATTTAACCTAGCCATGCTCATCACTGAAAAGTTAAAGAAGCTAAATGAAGGGATGACAGTGGGATATTCTAGCCATGCTGCAACCCCTTGTCCCCAGAGGGAAGCATGGCAGCGTGGTGACATTGGCATGTGAATCTGTATTCTGTGTGACCAATTGAATAAAGCAGATGGTATAGGGAATTTTAAATTCCTTGTGGGCAAAAGCTAGGTCTTATTTGCCTCTCTATTCCCACTTCCTGAGGTGTAATAAGCAACCTGTTTTATTGTTTTTAGTGTTTTATTGAATTAATTTATCCCCATAAAGAATTGCCTGCTCTGTAAGGGCCCATGAATACTCCCTGAGAACACTCTTGTCTTGCATATTCCTATTGTATTTTCCAGGAGGGATGTAGCTGACCATATGTTATATATTAAATCACCAGACCCAAGTTACTTTGTCCTATGGCCAACAATACAGGCTGCACACAAATGAGCCATCTCTCCATAGATCCCTTAATAAAAACCCTATTTGTGGGATTACAGAGATGCAATGGGGATTAAAAGTACTGGACCTACTCTTGGCAGAGGAGCCAAGTTTGCATCCCAGCAAGTTTGCGTCTGCGCACCCACACGGTTGTTCACAACCATCTATAATTCCAGTCCCAGGGGACCATACTCTTTTCTGGTCTCCATGGGCACTGCAAGAATCCCATGCACTACATTTATGCAGACAAAACACCATACACACAAAAATAAATAAATAACTGGTTAAAAAGAACTTGCTTCAAAGGAGCAAATTAGTACTAACAGAGAATGCTGGTCCCTCTTCTCCAGCACACAGATGGAACTTAAGCCAACCTTCCAAGCCTATTTGAAGTTAACATGATTAGTTTAGAAGTAGATATCAGTCCTGGGTCTGGGGAAAGAAAATCTGAGTGGAACTCAGCTGGAAGATTCTAAAAATGATTTTCGGGAGAAAAAAAATAAACTTCCTATTTTCGGATGTTGTTGTATGAAGACATTATCTTGAATCCTAGGTGACATTGTTAAGCCAGCAAATCAACTCTACAGAACCACTTACCTGTGGACTTTGAGATAAGAAATATAACAAATACCCTCACTTATAAAAGTCTCTTAAAGTTGGAGAGTTTGCTTCTGAATTCAGCTGTGACCCCTAAAGAAAAAATTTTACACCTCTCTATGCCTCCTTCCCAAGCACAGTGTTCTTAATAGAAAAGAAATTGATTTTACAGACATGCTGTAGGTTCACCCAGAATCTCCCACTTTGACAAAGAAACAAAGAAGACAATTCCTTCCTCTAGACATTGAGCTCACAACTCTCTCACTCGGTGCTCAACCAGAATACATCAGTGTTGTTCTTCTTTAAGTAAAAATTATGGCAATCAGTGGAGGGGGGAAACGCCCCAACAAACTCTCAACTGGCATTAATTTATGCATTGCTATATTTACCAATAAATATTTTACACTATTTAGAAGACTAGCACAAAGCCGTTATCTCACCCACAGTAATAATAAATGAGCAATTAAAGAAGGCAGGATGTGATGTGCCATGATTTTCCTTTAATGATTTCTTTTAAATGAATCACTGAGAAATCCCCTATCGGTTAAGACTTTCTAATAAAAAATGGATCTGCCAAGCTTTCAGGGAGAGACAAACAGTTGGAAGAACAAACAGTGTCTTTCAGAGACTGCAGTTTTGAATTACAATTTTCTCATAGACTGTTTTGAATGTGTTGCCTCTTTGCCTTCAAATTCTATATTCTGTATCTCCCTCTTACCTTCTTCCTCCCTCAGAATCATGGTAATGAAAATAAGGTCCTTCACATCACTACCATGAAAGAACATTCACAGTCCTAGTACCCTGGGTCAGAACATGTCTATTACACAGAACAAGTGAGTGTATCCAAGAGCATCATGGGCACCTGTCCTTTGGGGATTTGTTCATCCTGATGCCACTGGCTAGCATCATTTATCCTTCCTCTTTCAGTCATATTTCAATTTCCAGCTCTAGGTCTCTCGTCTGTATAATTTCCTCAGCTATCTTGCCTTCTCAGCACTCACTATCTACAACTGTCAAAAGTCTGAACACACTGGGTACTGTACAAGTCAAGGGATTTGGCAGACACTGTCTACAAGGATTGTGGTACAACTGGTACCCACTTAAGTGGGGCCATGCTTGGCCTCACAGGAAACAAACTTATTTTCTGTGCATTTGTTTTCTCAACATTTTATACCTACCCTTCCTTAGAATGCTTAGTTAAAAGGTTACCTGTTTATATATGCTGGTGTAATAAACTACTCTAAAACTCAATAGCTTCAGACAATGCTCTTTTATCAGATCTTTCGATTTGGGGACTGGAAAACTGAGACACAACTTTGTTGGTAGTTTCTTCTGCTGTCTTTGTTGGTAACTGAGGTCAGGAAGAGGTCAGCAGATATACTAGTCAAATGTCTTAGACTATAGCAAAGTAATCTGGAGATAGGGGCTCACCTGGGACTACTGACTATATATGTTCTTTTTAGCAGCAGAGTCTTAAGTATCTTCAATGTCTGACAGGGCATCTTATTTCCCCCATGGATAGCCTTAAAGGAGAATTAGCCTGAAATCTCAAGGCTTCTTTTGTCATTGTCTCAGCAACCAAATGTGTCAAATTCACTACATTATATCAGTTAATTGGGCTATGATGCGATTCCATATTCAAGTGGATGGTCCTAGATGACTTCTCAAGGAAGAGAGTGGAACATTTTTAGCTACTTTTAATCATCCATACTTCATCTGGGCTGTGAACTCTAGACTAGGCATTCTGAATCATTCCTTTTGGCATCCATAGGACCTACAATGAACTCTTGCATGGAGAAGCGTTTGGGTAGCTATGAATGGGACTGAATCAAATGAGAAGATATGAAAATGGATGGGGTGGTCTGGTTGTACTGGATGGGTTAGAGCGAGGTGGAACAAAATAGATGTGATGGGATTGCTCAGAACTACTTAGACACAGAATGTGAGATCTGCCATGGCCTTGCTGCCCTGTTTTCCTCAATTCTGACATTTTCCTGAATGTATGTTACAGCATGAGCACTGTTACAGAACTATACAGAGTATGCAGCTTGAACATGCTAGAAGAGTCTTCTATGACTGAGTTTCTCCCGCAACTCCAAGATGTTCTTACAACGCAGGCTCACTTTAGCCCAGTTCCTGTAACCTCTATAAAACTCAATTCCATATTCACAGTATTTCCCAAATATTTTTTTTTCTAATTCACTGGTGATATTGGGTTAGATATAGTGTATCAGATAAAAAACAATCTGGTTACAATAAATACACAATAAATCATGAGTAAGTGCACATGTGTGGGCAGACATGATGGAGAAAAGGTGAGTAATCTAAAAATATATTGGAAGGTCATTAGGGATACAGGCTCCTGAATCAATTTTCCATCTGGGTCATGATGTTCCCGACTTAGCAAAATGCTCATAAGGAGAGCTGAGGAGAAATAAATGCACATCTGGAGAGACTGAGGTCGCCTCCTCTGGCAAAAAACAATCAGGAACCTCGAGCTTTGTCAACAACGTCCAGCACATTTGTTGCCACTTGGTGGATGAAGTCTCCCAGCCCTAATGCTAATCATGGCAGTAATCAACAGCATCATATCCCTGAAAGGTTCTCTGATTTCTTTTAAATGGTATTCACTGGAATGTCAGCTCCATCTCTATTCTAGGCAGGCTGTGATATCTCTCCAAGACACAGTTGACAAATTACAGCATGAAGTTGCAGGTTAGAATTCAAGATGACTGAAATGTAGTGTCAAACAATTTCCAGCTCTTTTAGATGAATTCTAAACATGGCAAGTAAATAATGCCTCCTGGTGCCTGCAGCCCAGGCCTCAACACCAACCAACACTGAGGAAGGAAGTCAGCATCACCCTGCTATAGCCAGAAGCTGCCATTTATTGCTATGATGCTCCCAGGATCCACTACCTATAAACCACATGCTAAAAGCATCCAAGACAGGAGATTCAACCATACTCCTGAAAAGCCATTGAATCAATCACATCTCAGGAACCTTCATCCCAAAGGCACTGAGAAGATGTCCCCTTTCTGAGTCCTATAACAAGGTACTTTTTTTCCTCCAGAATTATTTCTCAGAATTTCTCCTTCTCCTCCTCCTCCTCCTCCTCCTCCTCCTCCTCCTCCTCCTCCTCCTTCTTCTTCTTCTTCTTCTTCTTCTTCCATACCCTGCACATAATTACACTAGCATCCTATTCCTCCCAGCTTCCTGTCTGGACTGTTTCTTTTGTAGTGGCTTGGAGGTATCACAGAAGCCTTCAATATCTCTTCTTCTCAATTACTAGTCTGCAGTCATCAATATCACTGCAAAAGAACTTTTCTTACCAATAGCAGCTGGCAAGTCCACAGATTATGGACTTCTATATAGTTTCTGGCAGCAGCATAAACCATGGATAGTCACAGGGCTTCCAGCAACATCATGTAACACAGAACTCATCATGGGCCCTGGTGACAGCATGGACCATGAACCTCAATATGGCTTCTGGATGCAGCAAGGATCACTAACATCAGTCAACATAGCTTCTGGTGACAACACTGACCACAGTGGTATCCTTCAGTACAAACATCCTGAGCACAGATAGCAACATGACCCCAAGCAGCATCATGAACCATGGGCATTAACATAGCCTGCAATAGCTGCAGGGATCACAGATATCAGCATGGCCTCTGGCTGCAGCATGAACCACAGACACCAACATGGCCGCAGCAGAGACCATAGAGGTTTTTCAAGGAGGTTTTATCCAGAAAATGAAGCATCTTTCATCTCAAATATCTTCTTGTTGCTCAGAATCAGGGTGACTGAGGTACTGAGCAGCGTATTCAGGGACAAAACCTGTGCAAGCTCCGGGTTGCTTCGTACCACCTCTCCAGCCCAGATGACCTAAAGCAGAGTTGTGACTCAGTAAAGTACAGTCGTTGTAGCTTGATCAAGATCCAAAGATGACCCTTTGAGGTCAACATGACTGGACTTAGATTCTCTAAGAGACCCAACTCTACGTGTATCTATGAGGCTGTTTCCAGAGAGGTTTAACTGAAGAGAAAAGATCCAGTTTGAATGTGGGCAACATCATCCCATGAGGTAGGGTCCTGAATATAGGTCCTTCTCCCTCTCCACCTTCCTCTGCCACTCTCCCTCTGCTTCCTGACTACAGATGTAATGTGATCAGGTGTCTTACACTCCAGCCTTCCTGATGTCTTTACTGTGATGGACTGTGTACCCTTAAACTATAACTCAAAATACAATCTTTTTTCTTCCTTTTTTCAACATAATATTTTTATTCATTGTTTGGGAGTTTCACATAATATACCCTTATCACAGTCATTTCCCAGTATTCTCAGGCATACCCCCTCCCCCCTTGTGACCTCCTTACAGAAAAGAAGAAAAGAAAAACGAAATATATATCAAGTCCAATTTATGTTGCCCAAATACTCACTGGATCATGATCAAACTCTCAGGAGTCAGCCCCTTAAAAAATATGAGTCCTTCCCCACACCCAGCCCTGCCAGAAGCCATCACCTGTCAAGAGCTACACTTCAGGATCCCTGTCACAATATTTAAGCATTCTCTTCAATGGTTTCCTATCTGGACAGTGTACTTGGGGTAGGGGAGGTCACAACTGAGAATGAGAGACATAGAAGGCTCCTGTGACACTCTTTCTTCTTTAAGAAGCCCTTCTCAGGCATTTTGTCACAGCAACAAGAAAATAACTAATACAAGCATACATTCAACTTCTTAGTGATATGCACTGCAGAGATGTGTCTTCTATGGATACTGGACCAACATGAACACTCTATAATCATATAGGGGATAGCCATTCTTAAGCCCCAGTATCACGAGCTATTTTCAAAGATATTAGATACAATTTAAAGTTACAAAATAGGCATTTTGTGTAGATGAATTTCATAGATGGTTCAGAGGGTTAATGCTTTTGTGAAAGCAAGAGGACATGAGTTCAGATCCAAGTACCTATGTAAAAGGCCATGTGTGACCTCACATGCCTGTTATGTCAGGGCTGTGGGAGACACGGATAATAGGACTGCTAACCTTTGGTAGACACCAGTTTAGCTACAGGTTTAGTGAGAGACCCTGTCTTAAAGAAATGTGGAAACTGATGCAACAGGAGTCCAAATGTTCTCTTCTGACCTCTGCAAATGTACACAGAGGCATTATCACACACATGGGCCTATACCATACTCTCATGTGCAGAGAGAGAGAGAGAGACAGACAGAAACTGAGACAGATCCAAGCATGAATTGGCATGCCATACATTCAACTCTATGACAGTGTCATTTGTGTGTCTATTATTTCGGGGATCATTTACTTTTTAGCCCTCAACACAAATTTCTCATATTTCATTTGCCTGTGTCTATTGCACTTGTAATGATGAGAATTGAGGACAACAGAAACTGAATAATGTGCTCATAAATAAAGAGCAACTTTCTCCATATTTTGTAAATTGATTTTTTGAAACCTAGAAAGTCTGAAAAAGAAAATCAGACATTCAACAATAGCCAAATTAATGTCTCCTTTGTGAAAGCATTTAAAATGTAGGGTACAAACTGTGAGAATCTTAACATGTCCTCAAATACTTTGGCAGACTGATCATAAACAAATCAAAAGCTACATCTTCTACCCTTCAATATGACAACCTTTCTTATTACCAGATAGAGCGAAACAGAAGTAGAACCCAATGCCTTTAGAAGCTAGTTTATAAAAAGCAATGTAATTTGAAGGTTAAGGAATAAGTGTCATGCCAGTGGGACACTGACATTTATAATCCAGAATTTCCATGTAAGAGTATAGAATACTCTGAAATAACCATACTGCACAGGCTGATATCAGTGGACAGCCAGTGAAGAAAACCACTGATCTGGGAACATCAGCCATCAACTGTTAGCTGAGTTGAGTAAGCACCCTCATATGCCCAGACCAATGGGGGCTTCAGATGGCAACCTCAGACAGCAACCTCAAAAACACACCAAGTAAGACTGACCTGGGAAGTATTTTCCAAATACCAGATTAACCAAATTGTGAGGGGGGATTAATTAACATTAAAAAAGAAGTTATGATTTCATGGAGAACAGTAGTGAACCTATCTCAACAGCTGATCAATAAAAGAACATTGCAAGTCTGACCTCTAAAAGGTATCCCTGTATTTGGCATGCAACCAGTTCAGAGGGGGGGGGGGGTTGCAAATGTAACAGAGGAACAGAGGAGCTGGGGAGAGAGCAGGGTAGAGCTAGCTAGACTGGTATTTAAACTGAAAATCTAGCAAAGTTTTTACTCAGCTTTTCTTTGAATTATTGATTTGCTTTTTAAAGTGTTACCATTATAGAATACAGAAACATATCAGACTTGGAGAAGGAAAACCTAGTCCTAACCCTGATTTTTTCCATTATGGCTTCAGATTAATTAATTAATCCTGCACCTTCTCTGAACTCCCCGTGCTGTCCTCTTCCATCACTTATGCTATAATTAAAGAGAACACCATTGGACCCTTCCAGTTTCAGGACCCACTGAAAAGCCAGGACCATTCTATGATGCCAGATTGTGAATATAGGTCTTTATGCTAAGAGGCATGCTTTATGTTTCTTTGGTATTGGGGACCAGCAGTCACTTTTTAGAGCCATACTCTGCTAATGAGAAGTCAGAGAGAAAGCGGTAATGTGTCCATCTGCTGGAAGTATGCCAAGGACTTCAGAGGACAGGTATCTGCTCAGGCAGAGTGAAAAGCACTGTTAAAGCATACACCCCCAGCTTTTAGAGACAGAGGCCTTATTAAAATAAAAAAGACCATTTCTAACCTCAGTATAATGGCCCCTGATATCTCCCCATGACAATCTCCGGTGGTCTTAATTAATTTAAGACAGTATTAAGACATTTCAAGAGCACAGATGAACAATTGCCATATTCCCAGGAAGGAATAATTTTTTTTTCTTCAGTCTGTTTGTTGGCCTGAAGCCTCTGGTCCATTAAAACATCCTAGCATTCACCTTCAACCTTCATAATTTTTTTATTTATCTCTTTCTCCTTAATCTGCACACATTCTCTTAAAATGCCTACTCCGCTGATTAGCCTTTAAAATATAATTTCAACAAATTAACTTACACTAACACAGAGTTTCTTAACCTAATGTTTATATTTGAAGCAAATGAGAATATGTTGAAGTGGAGACGTGGAAGATAAGATATTTAGCAATGTCTCTGGCTTCTACTCAAGTAGGTAAAACCATCTCCCACTTCCAGGCCATCTGTGACAGCAAACCATATATAAGTACTGCAAAGTGCAACTTAACTCCAGTTGAAAAATACCATGATAATGCTTTGACAAAAACAAACAAACAAACAAACAAAAACCTGTATAATATGATGTTTCTCTCAAAATAGCTAATGAAGATAATGATACAAATGAAAAGAATGAATGTTTTCTGGTTTACACAAAAGCCCCAAGATAGCCAAAACAAACCCCAGGCAATGAACACTGCTGGAAGTATCATCATCCCAGATTTCAAGTTATACCACAAGGCTATAGTAATAAAAACAACATGGTACTGGCATAAAAACAGACATATAGATCAATGAAATAGAACTAGCAAGACAACACTGCTATAGCCAACTAATGGCTTTCTCTGAAGAAACCAACAATAGATATTGGAGAAATGGTGTTATCTTCAACAAAGGCTTCAACAAAGGTCAAACTCGATAGTTACATGAAGAAGAATAAAACTTGATCCTCATTTATCACCCTTCAATAAGTTGAACACTAAATGGACCACTGACACAGCATATGACTTTATACCCTGAATGTGGCAGAAGAGGAAGTAGGGAAGATGCTTCATATAACATATAAGCAAGGATCCTCTGAGCACAGCATTAAGAGTAAGAGCTGACAAATGGTACCACATTAAGCTAAAAAGCTTCTGTATGACAGAGGACAACATCATTCAGGTGAAGAGGCAGCCTACAAAATAAGAAAATATTTAATTGCTAAGTATCTGACAGAGGGCTGGCTCATGTCTAGACTATACAGAGCCACTCAAAGCAAACCATCAATAAAATAATCAACCTATTAAAAATTGAGGTATAGAACCAAGCATAGACTTCTCAAAAAAAAACCAACAACAACAAAACAGATACAGGATAGAAAAATGTGTCAGTAGTTAATAGCACAGAAAGTTGGGTTTAATTTCCAGCATCCATGTGATGGCTTACAATAGTTCCAGAGGATATAATCTTTCTCTTGCCTTATTCTGGTGTAGAAGGCATACATGTAAGCAAAATACCCACACACATAAAATAAAAATAAATCTTGTTTTTTCTTAAAGAAGAAAAATGGGGTGGGGTTGAGGAAATTCAAATAACTAAGAAATATTCTGAGTCATCAAGAAAAATGCAAATTAAAACCACCTTAAGATTTCATCTGACTCCAGTAGGCATGATGAGATGAAGAAGAAAAAAATGGACAGAGTAATAAATGCTAGTATGTGTGTGAAGAAAAGGGAACCACTCTTGTTAGAAGTTTCCCATCCTCCAGCAGATGATCTCATATTCATGCACATATTATCAGCACTAGATGGGCTCAGTAGATTGAAAAACAAAGAACATGAAGAAGGAAGGGGAAACTGGGGATAGTATGGAAAACGTTGGAGGGAATGGTATAGGGGTGGACTAGGTCAAAACACGTGATGTGAATGTACAAAATTCTCAGTAACAAAATCTGCTACTGCTGTCGCATGATATAAATTTTTAAGGATAGATTGTTGTTTTATATCTTGCAAGGGAAAGAGAAGATTAAAAAAAATGAGTGAATCACCATGACTTACATTTGTCCTTTCTGTCCCCATTGACAATGGCAGAACACTGAGACTGAGTTGGGGGAAGTGATGGAATATACCACAGGAGGGAGCACAGCTCGTGTTCAGAAACTGACTCTCGGTTCAAAGAGCATCATCTTCCAAATTTCTTAGTTACCAGCCTGCAGAGCCAGAACACCAGTGCTACAAACAGCTCTAGATCTCATACTTTTGATATTACAAGAAACTACTTAGCAAGCAGAGAAGCAAGTATATTTGTTGTATGAGCTAGTTAAAATAATGTGACCACTATCGTAAATAACCCCCAAATGTATAAGTGTCCTAATTACAAAAAGAGGGCCTCTTCTTCATTCACAGAAAGTTCAAAAGTATTCAGATGTATTAATAAAAGAAAAAATTGTAATGTTCTTTCTCAGGAGACTTTGTGCATTGGTCCTAGGAGTGGTCAATATTTTTAACCTCATTTCTTTGACTAATATTGACACATGTTCATACATAACCACAATGGTAGGCAGAATAGGCAGCCCGATGCTCTGTTGAAAGAGATACAAATAGGTTTTATAGATTATGGGCTTGGTTCTGCTGTAATCAAGTTTCCACTTATGATTTCCCACTCATCCTTGATGAGACTCAGCCTCTAGAGGATTACATGGATCCCTTTTCATCCTGGATTGTCTTGTATATCTATACTACAAAACTATAGATCGACATAAGCAAGATCATCAGACACTGGGCTTCCCATTCTACCATGAAAGGTAATTTCCCAAGCTATTTTCTATTGGGAGAAGCACCTCATTCATCAAAGATTAACTCTAGTATTGATCACTGTTTTCAGGAAAGGAAAATACTTAAATATATATATATATATATATATATATATATATATATATATATATATACATGAATGACAGAGCTTCCAACAACAATAAAGAGTTATCAATGACACCAACAATGGACAAGATTGAAAAATCACATATTCTTTTAAATAGATGAGCCCTTCTATAAACCCAGTCACAATAGCCAAGGTCAGTTACAGAAAGGACAGACATTAAAATTTCCTTTCATTGAGAGTCAGAATCCTGGAGAGTATCTCAAGAAGAAAAATAATTCTCAATACTTACCTTCTTGCAATTTCCTTAAGAAAGAGATTACACAGCCTGCATGGATAGCTTAACATTCTCATTTGACGAGGTTCTTGGGAATATTTTAAACTGCATCATGAGCTTCTGGAAATAACTGGTTCATTCCAAGTGCCTCTGAAGAACCTCAACTGTGATTTCCATCCAAACAATATTCACCTTCAAAGCAAATCCTTCCTTAACTAGTATATACAGGATGGTTATGTGTTCATATACAATGAGAATGTATTATAGGATTTGTTATGATAAACATAACTACAAAAAAGCAGCTAAATAGAAATCAGATTGGGAAATAAATTAAGCAACATATTTCTTTGCAAATGCCCAAAATTTTCATTTCCAGATCATCCCAATATTAAAGAAGTAGTTAAGTTATAATTCATCTGTTTATATATTATGTAAAGGAATTCCTGTGGAATTCCTTTGCCAAATAAGATGTCCAGTGTTAACCATGACTATGTAAAAGTAACTATGGTTAAAAAAAAAATTCTTCCAGAGAAGTTTTATCCTTTACTGAAAAGGTCACATAGATCTTGCCACTTATCTATAAATATACTAGATATCTCTCTGAACATGTAAAAATCCCACCCTGGAGCTAGAAGAAAGCACAGATTGAACATTAGAACTGTGCCAGGAACACTGCTTGGACACTCATGATGGTGGATAATCTCACACAAGGCTTCATGCATCCAGGAAGTATTTCATGAGGGCTCAGACAAGAACAAATGCTTTTTATATGATGATGCTGAATACAAATCCCACATATGTCTTCCCCAGTAGTATAGTACTTTGCCTTGCTTATAGAAGAAAACCAAGAAAACCAGAGAACTCACCAAAATCAATGTCAGACCTGTGGAGTATAAAACTAATAAAAATGTGTCATTAAAATCAATAACAATTATGATAGAGAGAAGAGCATCAAAAGGTGGAGGCAGCATTATACTTCCACTATGGACCAAGGCTTCAAGGTCAAAGGCTGTCACAAGACACTGGAGGAAATGGTCTGTCTATATGGCACATAGTCTAGAAACATGTGTGCAAGTCTATAAAATCACTAAAGGCATAAAAGACACAAGGAAACTCTTCCATTTAGTTGTCATAGCTAAATTCCAAGAACCAAGAAGATACTTCATAGGCCCCAAGCTCAATAGTCTCACTTATGGAGACAAGTTTGTTTCACTTCTCCTACCTGTTTTGCGTTCATTTCTCTTTTGTGTTGAATGACTGAGCAAGTATCATGAACAGAAATTGTTTTTGTCTGTCCTTTGAAAGCGTCTGAAAACACAGCTGGGTTGGGAGCACTTAGGAATCCAGCAGCATCTTTTTGCCTATCCAGAAGTAGGAGGAGATGAGAAAGTCACTACGTCCATTATGGAGTCAGAACTTTATGACAAAATGCCCACTTACCTGTCTTTTTATTGATCATTTTAGTCAATTACATGCTTGAAACTATTGGATATTCTTTAATATGTTGATCCAAAGTGGAAGGTGACATCAAGGACATGATCAGCGTGAGGATTCTCAACACAGATTAAAAGCACACACCCACAGACTCAAAATTCTGACAAGTTATCACACTCATAGCTAAACTGAATTCAGTACATGAGAAGGGCTAATGCATGTCCATTTAGGGCCTAAAACCACAAGAAAAAAAGCAGATACTTACATTACAATTTACAACATTATAAAAATTACAGTTATGATGTAGCAATGAAAAATAATTTTTTGATTGGGGGTCACTATACCATGAGGAACTGTATTAAAGGGTCTCAGCCTTAAGGAAGTTGAGAACCACTGTACTTCAAGAAAGGTAACCCAGACCTAGCCAACCAAAGATGCATATTCCTTGTCTTAAATCTTTTAGGGAGTCAACTCTGTAAAGCAAACACAGATCAGCAAGGATTGAAAACCAACCACAGTTCCCCTCTTCCAGCAAGGCAAAAAGAGTCAGCTGTAGAAGCAAGAGCAGACAGCTTTCAGTTTCTCAAAGGTACTACACAGGCACTGCCTCACTTTGAGGAATGTTTAGTAAAACTACTTCTAAAGCCCCTTTTCGTTCTTTCTTCCTCAAAATCAAGTCTACTGCTTAAACACCCATCTGTTTTCTGACCCTCTGTAATTATAATAATGCCGACTTGCCATTATGGATGCCTGTAAGTTACTTTGTCCATAATTAGGTTAAACATTTTGACCCTCTTCTAATTTTCAGTCTCCAGGGTCAATTATCAAGAATTTAATGATGAATTACCACCAAAACCATTTCCTCTTAGGAAATAACATTCTGAAACTTTGTATTTGAGCCATAACATTAGAAGCATAGAAACTCAGTGAAGAACACATTGATTTATATAAATCCATATGGAAGGCCAATATTACAGGCATGGCTAAGTCCATGAAGAAAATGGGAGTAAGCTAGAGATGTGTTTCAGTTGGTGGAAGGCTTGCCTGGCATGCACGAGGCCCCAGGTTTAAGTCCGAGCACCACTAATACCATTGTGATAGTGCATGCCTATAACCACAGCACTCTGGGGGTAAAGGCAAGAAGTCAGAAGTTCAAGGTTATCCTTGGCTATGTATGAAGCTCAAAGCCAAACTGGGCTAAAGAGGAAAAAGGAAAAGGTAGAACTAGAAAGCGATAGATCAAGAGCTACTTGTACAGTAAACAAAAATCCTGAATTTTAAAATTTTGAATGATTTAGGTTGACAGAAAAGTTTCAAAGACATACAGAAGGCCCCTATTTCCTCTTTGTTAAGCATATCCAATGGCATGTTACATTTGCCGAAATGAAAACAAGCAGAGCTGATAGCCCAACGATGAAGCATTAGTCTAGTGTGTACATGAGATCCTGTATTTGATCCCCAGCACCAGAGAGAGAAGGTGAAAGAGGGAGAAAAAGAAACAAATACTCATACATTGTTGTTAAGTGAATTCCAGACCTCCCTGAATTCATGAGCTTTGCCACCCTTGTTCTTGCTCTGTTCCACTGTCCCGTCCAGGTGACTGCATCTCAATTAAAGGCCAAGTCTCCTCAGACTCCTCCGGTGTAGAATTGCTTGTCAGTCATTTCTTTCTTTTCATGACCTTTGCAATATTGAGAGATGCTGAAGATACCCTACAGAACGGTTCTCAATCTGGGTTTCTCTGACTCTTTTCCTGTTACCTCTTCTTTGGAGATGAGAGCTTCCACCCATTCCATATGAAGGGCCACGTAACAGCCACATCACATCAAGGATGATGCCATCACTCAGTTAACCACTTGAGTAAAGTGATTGTTAGTCATGTTTTCCATGCTATGAAATTATTATTTTTTCCTTTTCTAGCCATTCTTCAACCATAGACTCACTAAAGCTAGCCTATTATTAGAGAGATAAGGTAGAATTCAGCTCCATTACACAGAGATTACACAAACATCTAGGTAATTCTTTAATAAATCCTTCAAGTATAAGGGAGAAATTCATTTAGTGCGTTGAGTTTTCTTGGGAATTTCCATATAATGCTTCATAATCGGGTGGCTGTTAACTCTGCTTGAACAGGACTTTCTGTAATGCTCAATCTGTCAGTATATCTTACAGTCCTGACAGGAAATAGCCAATATCATGTTTCTCTGGTGCCTGTTTCGCCATCAGCATCAGCAGTGAATTCTGGCTGCTGAGAGGTGAAGGGGGAAGGAACTTGGAGAAGGTTCCTTAGAGGAAGAGCATACATTTAAACGCAAATGTGTGCGCTAATTAGGTATGATGGGCTGTAATTTTCCTGACTTCCTTTTGCAAAGCAAATTGTCTTTTGAGTTGAAATGTTCTCTGGCTTTCTTTCACTCAAGTTTGGCCTTTTATGAAAGTCCTCATTTTCAAAAGCCAAATTTGTTTCATTTTATCCTATAACTAATTTAATGCTAATTGCACAATGACTCCATTAGGCATTGTTGGACTGTAGCACATTGTGGTGGGAAAAATCATCTGTCAACCTGAAAAACGTAAGGAAGCCTAAGAGACTGTTCTACAACTATTCTCAGAGAGCTGCCTTTATGCTTTATGCTGATTGAGAGAAGGCTGCAGAGTGTACATGTCCCTGGCTCTTGACACAGCTAACACTTCTAAAAACATGTGTTCTCCTCAGAATCCTTCAGACCTCTCCAAGTAGAGAAGAATCTCAAACATTAGTTTTTGTCATCTATTGCACAGATAACTCTAACAGTATAAAAATAAGTGGGTTTTTTTTTTTTTATTTTGGGGACATTGTTTGTTTGAGTTCATCCTTTTCTTTGTCTATTCAGGATATAATCTAAGCTGGCCTGAAACTCACAATCTTCCTACTTAGCTCTTCCAGATGTTGGAATTGCAAACATGTACCACCCACCATATACTACCTCCTCCTCCTCCTCCTCCTGCTCCTCCTGCTCCTCCTGCTCCTCCTCCTCCTCCTCCTCCTCCTCCTCCTCCTTCTTCTTCTTCTTCTTGTTCTACATTCAGGGGTAGAAATTTGGGCATCTTCTAAAGCAGCTTGCAACCTGTTTTAGAGTACCTTTAAAGAAGTTCCCCTGAAACTTGACTATTTCTTTATGGTTTATAGATTTACACATTACCCTATTCTCTTTGAGAGGAAATGATACACTTGTTTTTTATTTTTTTAAATAGTCTACATCAATGTGCCCTTGCATAGAAAAATACCTAGGAAAATACACATTAATGGTTCTGAGTAGTAGAATCACAAACATCTTTGCTTACTCAGATTTAGAATTATCTAAAATGATCATGGACCTTGCTTGTAATAGAAACCAAGAAAAGTGATCTGGAGAAATGGCTCCAGAGCTTACAGGAACACTTACTGTTCTTACAAAATAATTACATTGAGTGGCTCACAACCACCTATAACTCCAATTCCAGAGGGACCCAATGGTCTCTGCCCTCCGGGGACTCCTGAACATAAGTGGTGCATACAGACTCCCAAAAGCACACATACATACACATAAAAATAAATAAATAAATAAATAAATAAATAAATAAATAAATATTTAAAAGATGAAAATCAAAACTGAAGTAGGTAGCATGAGACACATGAAACCAAAAGTTTCTAATATCCTTGATCTAGAGATATACTTATTAAAGAGAAACCTATAGCAATAATATTCTTCTACTATTTTTAAACATTTTTGTATCAAGTCAACATACATCTACTAACAACCAAAAAATATACCAAGTATTTTACTAGGCGCTATTTATATACACCTACATACATTATATACATTGGTGGGACTAATTTGAACTTAAAATACAGTAACAATCATGTAATTAGACTTAGCAAGAGGGGAGATAGTTGCTGGACACTGAAGCCAGTGAGTTAGCTCTTTCTGTATTCAATAGTACTGGATATAAGAAGACATGTCTGTCATCAAAACCAGCAAGGCTTTACATGTTTCCACCAAACTTTCAAGACTTGACAGAATGTTTCCAGAAAAGGACACCTTTTTCTCATTATCACACAGATATCAGCTTAATAGCCATCCTGAAGATGGGCTCACTGAGTACTCTGTGAACATTGGAGAGGATTCTCTTAGTTTAGGTCTTGGGTCAATGAGGGAATTACAGAGAATAAGTCTAGGGGAAGATGATGGCCATTTGCATCACAACTAAGCGATAGTTGCTCATCGAGTAAAGAAAGTGGAAGTGCTTTAAGAGTTGTCCAATAACGACAGGGTGACTGGAGCCATTATAAGATCCCCTTCAAATACTAGAGGTCAGGCCTCTATCCCCGCCTTCGCAAGTTTAGAATTGCCACAGCCCTTCTATACTTAGAGAAGGGAGGAGATGTCAGGGGCAGCCCTGCTTACCCACTGAAGGCCTAAAATCAGCCATAGACCTAAAATCAGCAATAGGCCTGTCATACATGTATACTAACACCAATCTTGGGTCTCTGTGGAAAAACATTGAAACAGATGGCTATAAGCTAATGTAAACAGGCAGCTTTTGTGGAAATTTACAAGCCTGAGTAGTCATAGACCTTGTAAATAGGTAGCCTGGGCAGACAATACCAACTTAGATAAGGACAAGGGAGTCATAGGCAGAGTCATAGTGACTTGTCCCCTGAACCTTCACCCAGCCGATACCCGGTTCTGATGATATCTGTATTCCCCCTGATCACCCACACTCCAGTGTCATTCCCTTCCCCACATCCTGCCTTTCTGTGTTTATAACCCCTGTGTGAATGAATTACAATTTGAGAAAAAATAAATTATAAAAAAAAGGGAAAAAAAAAAGAAGCGAGCAAAGTGAAAAAAAAAGTCACTGTGCCAATCACATTGTGACTAATGGCCTCTACCCCTAGAGACTGTATAAATGTCCGCTGAACAAGCTTCACAGGGTCGCTTCTCTTTTTGGGATGAAGAATGGCCGCGGCATGCTGGAACATTAAAAATTCCTCTTGCTTTTTTGCAGAAAAAAAACCCAAATATTCCTTAATTTTTAGCTTTGAGATTTAGCGCATTTCAAAATAAAGAACAAAAACTCATTTTAAGTCAATACAAAAAAAAAAAAGAGTTGTCCAGTAGCCTCAAATACATGCAAGAAAAAGCAAAAGCTGACCTAAGCAGAGAGAAGCCGATGGGAAACTTATACTTTATACTGTAAGCAATGACCTGTTATCCTATGCTCAGAGTGTCAACTGAAAGACACTCTGAAAGATGAATGACTGGATAAATAGTAACATAAAAATTGAAGAATAATCAAGTGGGCTTATCAATAGTCCATGTATGTTTGAAATCGATGTTAAAAGGAGACTATAGACAACTCTTCACTTCTTTGGATTTCTCTATCCATCACCAAAACCTTTCCAATTCTGCCTCAATGAGAAGCTGTTTAGAGACAGCAAAATGATGAGTTGCCAACTATATATCCACTAGGACCCTACAGCAAGGAGACACCTGCAGTTTGCATGAAATCACAGTAGCAGTGCACTGACAAGCCTATACACATATGTACACACACATATACACACATAGCTTTTCTTTTTTATTATTTTTTATTGGATGTTTTATTTACATTTCAGATGTAATCCCCTTTCCCCCCACCCAGGAACCCCCTATCCCATGCCCCCTTCTCCTGCGTCTATGAGGATATGCCCCCACCCACCCTCTCACTCTCACCTCCCCACCCACGATTTCCCCCCACACTAGGGTATCCAGCCTTCACTGGACCAAGGACTTCCTCACCCACCTAATGCCTGACACTGTCATCCTCCCCTACATATACAACTGGAGCCATGGGTCCCTCCCTATGTGCTCCCAGGCTGGCACACAGCTTTTCTTAAATATGCTCTTCCCATCCCATATCTTTTTTTTTTTCCTTTTCGAGACAGGGTTTCTCTGTATAGTCCTGGATGTCCTGGAACTCACTTGGTAGACCACGCTGGCCTCGAACTCAGAAATCCGCCTGCCTCTGCCTCCCAAGTGCTGGGATTAAAGGTGTGCACCACCACTGCCCCGCTTCCTTACCATATCTTGACCACTGTGTATACAGCCAAATTTATATTTGTAACTGTCTCCCTCATTAGCCCCAGGTGATGAATGCAGGGCTAAGCAGGTCATTCGAGATGGGACTCTGCTTCTCTCATGTCTCACTCTGAGTGAATTTGTTATAACTGGTAAATTAGTGAACTTATTTGATTGTTGAATTATCTAGTGAAGGTTGATAGAAAGAGAGAGAAAGAGCCCGACTATAACAAGAAGGAAGTGGACTGATGTAAAGAAAAGGAAAGGCAGCTATTTGGGGGTATAGGCCTGTGAAGAGGAGAGGTTTTAATGGAGGGGTTAATAGAGATGCAGATGTGACATTAAAGTGGAAGTGGTAGTACTAGGGGGTGAAAGGATATAAGCATGGCTACAAGGTAAGGAGATGGGGAGAGAAGAAAAAGAAGAAACAAACAAAATTAAGTAATATGAATAACTGCATATGAGTCCTACCTAGATTTAAGAAATGGCTTAAAGTAGGAGATACAGGGCCACTTTAGATTCCGATGGTCTGAAACATTCATGTCTCTACAATTAATTCTCTTTCACAAGTAAACGAGAGTTATGTTAAATTACTTTTTTTCTAATTCAAAAATGTGGCTTAAATTAGAATTGCTGGAGTACAGAAGTAGTATTCTTTTGTTTGCAATCAAGCTAAAGATAACAGGACAACTCTGGGGGTGGGGGTTCAAGGACTCCAGAGCATGTAGGTATGATTCTCACTTGTACCAACTAGCTGCCACTTTATGTACACCCTCGGACACAGAGTATTATACTACCTCATCCCACAATTTCAAATCTCATTGTAGAAACTATCATGACTACAAAGTTCCTAGTATCATCCCTGAATAAATGGTAATCATTATCATGCCTATATCCTAAAACACTCACTGTTTAATATAGGTGATGAATACTGACTACATGAGAAATTGAGATGTTCACAATAACTAGTATAAGATTACATTCTTGTGTCCCCACCTTACCTCATTGACATCCCAAAGGCTTATGGTAAACCTCTCTAAATGTGCTTAACTGTATTGTGAACAGAAACCAAGCAAAGAATTAATGTTTTCTGCCCCTTACCCCCTAAAATGCTTAAATGTTTTTCCTCTAGGAACAGGGTATTATCTAAGATGGACATGACAGAAAACTAAACCCCAAGTTCCAGATTTTTAAGGAGTGTATGTTTAAGCTATTTCTGCTGAGCATACACACATGCTCCTAGAACAACCAAATAACGAATACTTAAGATGCAACTTCTGGCTGCCTTTGTTTTTGAAGCATAATTATAATGTTGTCGTTGGTGCTGATTTGCAGAGGGCCAACAGTGTAGAGGGAACTGCCGAGTTCTTGCAGAGACAGCCTTTGTGAGCATAAACAGGGAAGTTATGCCTCGAATATTATTTTTGTGTTTTGAAATCCAACCTGCTGGTTGGGACTCTATACTTTTCTATGTGTCCCCTGCCAGCTTCAGCCTGGCACCTCTAAGGACAGAACTTCAACAGACCCCAAGCGACAACCTCAAAAATGCAACCAAGCTCATTCAGGAAGAGGTGAGGTCTGCTTGTGAGAAAGTGTATTCAAGAGACTTCTTGAAACAAATTCAACTCCATAGGAGGACTCCATAGGAGAGTAGAGACAATGTCAGTGTGACACCAAATTCACAGAGGCAGGCAAGCATAAACATTGGAGCAAACATAGATTTCACAATCTGAGAAGATGATACCAAATTACAAGTCACAGAGTGTTGCATGAACACTCTACTTCTTATGCTAGAAGCTCTCCCATAAAGATGCAAATCAACTTCTTAAACTACAAATCCCCCCAATCTTTCAACTCCCTGTATGTAGTAGAGTACTTGAATTTTGTGTTTGGCTCTTTAATGCCCTGACATCCTCCTGTCATCTCTAATTGCATTGAGTTTGTCTTTTCCATCAAAACCTTGATAAAAGAAAAAAAAAAATGTGTCCCATGTGATGGTCAGAAAGAAAAGTTCCCATTCAAATTAATTAAATAAGTTTTGTATTAAGTAAATAAGTTTTGACCTTTCATAGGCCATGAGAGGTGTTGGTTATGCACATTTTACATAATTTGAGGTGCAGTGAAACATTCTGAGCTTAGGTTAGCCCATCTGTAAAAGACATACAGTGCTCACATCATGGGCTTTATTCTGTACATACCCAGACTCCTCTGGCAAGTAAACTGGAACTTAATGAGGTAAAAAACAATGGGGAACAAAAACAGCTACTATGTCAGCAAAAGATTATTTCTTTCCCCAGTGAAAGATCAACTTTAGTAGGGAATTCTAAGAGCCTCATCAGTATGCAGAATGCATGTTGAATAGGCCGTCATATAGCACAACATTTTGTATGGAGGAGGAGCCAGAACCAGAAACACAGGTCCCTGGGCTGGCTTACCTCTGTGTTTCCATGTGTGAGAAACAGAAAGTGGTACATTTTGTTCTCCATTATCCACAGCCACTGCTAGTTCTAATCAATTCAGTCACAAGAGGAAATCTTCAGCAAGACTATGATGATGACAATTGATAAATCATTAAGCAAATGGTCCGAGTAACTCAGAAACCTGTAAGAAGGCATTCTTGAGGCCAAATAAAGAAAAATGACTAGTTGCCAACTATATTGCAGAGAAGGAGAAGCAAGGTACCAGTAAGATATGAAGATGGGACGAGGTCAAAAGAGAAGTGGATGGAAGAGGAGAAAGAGATACGAAAACATTTACTATAGGAATTTGCTATAAGGCTATGGAATCTGGGAAGTCTCATGATTTCTTTGAGCTGGATAGCTAATTACATCACTAGTATAATCCCACCTAGTATAAAGGCCTGTGACGCAGGGCAAAAGATGTTCTAACTCCCAGTTGTATCTGAAGGCCTAAGAATTTGGAGTGTAGGATTGCTACTCGAATACAAGCCCCAAAGTCTATAGGGCAAAGAAGCTCAGTGCCCAGCCTGTGAAGAGTGGATTAACTATTCTTCAGACTTTTCATATTGAATCCAGGCCATCAGAAAGTTAGATGATACCCACGCATCTTGGTGGATCTTCTTTAGTCAGGCTAATAACTCAAATGTTAATGTTGTCCAGACCCACTCCAATGGCCACATTCAGAAGTCATGGTTTCCCAATGGTCTGCCTATAACCAGGATAAGTTGACACACAGCACATCAAGTGATTAGAAAAGAAGAACTTGGATTTTGGCACTAGATAGAACTCATCTTCAAACCCAGCCTCAACAGTACTCTTAGGATTTTAGGTAAGAAAGAAATATGATCTGATTTGAATGTTGACTTGATTTCCATGCAAAGAATAAATTTCAAGGTCTCTCTAAGTGAAAGATGACTGGAGATTGAACTGGAACTGTAGTGTTGAGGGAAAGTGGTTACATCTAGGATATTTGATTGCATAGTCTACAGGATGTCTTGATTGATTGAGTTAAGAAAAAATAATCAAAAATGTCTTAGATAGCTGGCATGTGCAACTTGTACATGCTCGTTCTATGAACTGAGAGAGGATAAGGATACTGGGCATAAAGTCTAGGACTAAGGAAAGATTTAAGAGCCAATGGAGATAACGCCAAGAAACCAGTGTCTTTAAAACTGAACATCTGAACTCACAGATACTGTGGTAGCATGCACAGGGTCTGCACAGATCCAAGCCAGTTGAGGTCCCAGTGCTGAGAGGAGGAAGTGGACACAAACCTTTACCCCAAATAAAACTATCTTTAATTGGTAACCACTTGCAAAGACAAAAATTGTTTTCTCCAATGGAATCTCAAAGGGTTGTACTTAAGGAAAGACTCAGCCATGGATGGCCAAAACAAAATGAACTCAATTGTATTTTTGAAAATGTTTTGTCTCAGTTTGAGCGTTTTTCCACAATACTTATCTTTGCTTGTATATTATTATTTCTGACTGTGTGTGTGTGTGTGTGTGTGTGTGTGTGTGTGTG